>NC_074680.1:48209826-48384826 GCF_029448725.1 Salvelinus fontinalis
CCTGTATATAGTCTCCACGTTGACTGTGCACCGGTACCCCCCCTGTATATAGTCTCCACGTTAACTGTGCACCGGTACCCCCCTGTATATAGTCTCCACCGGTACCCCCCCCCCCTGTATATAGTCTCCACCGGTACCCCCCCCTGTATATAGTCTCCACGATGACTCTCCACCGGTAACCCCCCCTGTATATAGTCTCCACGTTGACTGTGCACCGGTACCCCCCCCTGTATATAATCTTCACGTTGACTGTGCACCGGTACCCCCCCCTGTATATAGCCTCCACATTGACTCTGTACCGGTACCCCCCCTGTATATAGCCTCCACATTGACTCTGTACCGGTACACCCTGTATATAGCCTCCACATTGACTCTGTACCGTAACACCCTGTATATAGCCTCCACATTGACTCTGTACCGGTACCCCCCTGTATATAGCCTCCACATTGACTCTGTACCGGTAACACCCTGTATATAGCCTCCACATTGACTCTGTACCGGTACCCCCTGTATATAGTCCCCCCCCCCCCCCCCGTATATAGTCTCCACGTTGAGTCTGCACCGGTACACCCCCCCCCCACCCCGTATAGACAGCTGTGAATCCTAGCCTAGTGAGACAGCTGTGAGTCCTAGCCTAGTGGGACAGCTGTGAGTCCTAGCCTAGTGAGACAGCTGTGAGTCCTAGCCTAGTGAGACAGCTGTGAGTCCTAGCCTAGTGAGACAGCTGTGAGTCCTAGCCTAGTGAGACAGCTGTGAGTCCTAGCCTAGTGAGACAGCTGTGAGTCCTAGCCTAGTGAGACAGCTGTGAGTCCTAGCCTAGTGAGACAGCTGTGAGTCCTAGCTTAGTGGGACAGCTGTGAGTCCTAGCCTAGTGGGACATCTGTGAGTCCTAGCCTAGTGAGACAGCTGTGAGTCCTAGCCTAGTGAGACAGCTGTGAGTCCTAGCCTAGAGGGACAGCTGTGAGTCCTAGCCTAGAGGGACAGCTGTGAGTCCTAGCCTAGTGGGACAGCTGTGATCCTAGCCTAGTGAGGTACCCCCCCCCCCCTGTATATAGTCTCCACCGGTACCCCCCACCTGTATATAGTCTCCACCGGTATCACCGGTACCCCCCCCCCCTGTATATAGTCTCCACCGGTACCCCCCCCCTGTATATAGTCTCCACCGGTATCCCCCCCTGTATATAGTCTCCACCGGTACCCCCCCCCCCCGTATATAGTCTCCACCGGTACCCCCCCCCTGTATATAGTCTCCACGTTGACTGTGCACCGGTACCCCCCCTGTATATAGTCTCCACGTTGACTGTGCACCGGTACCCCCCCTGTATATAGTCTCCACGTTGACTGTGCACCGGTACCCCCCCTGTATATAGTCTCCACGTTGACTGTGCACCGGTACCCCCCTGTATATAGTCTCCAACTTTTGACTCTGCACCGGTACCCCCCTGTATATAGTCTCCACCGGTACCCCCCCCCTGTATATAGTCTCCACCGGTACCCCCCCCTGTATATAGTCTCCACGTTGACTGTGCACCGGTACCCCCCCTGTATATAGTCTCCACGTTAACTGTGCACCGGTACCCCCCCTGTATATAGTCTCCACCGGTACCCCCCCCCCCCCTGTATATAGTCTCCACCGGTACCCCCCCCTGTATATAGTCTCCACGATGACTCTCCACCGGTAACCCCCCCTGTATATAGTCTCCACGTTGACTGTGCACCGGTACCCCCCCTGTATATAATCTCCACGTTGACTGTGCACCGGTACCCCCCCTGTATATAGCCTCCACATTGACTCTGTACCGGTACCCCCCCTGTATATAGCCTCCACATTGACTCTGTACCGGTACACCCTGTATATAGCCTCCACATTGACTCTGTACCGTAACACCCTGTATATAGCCTCCACATTGACTCTGTACCGGTACCCCCCTGTATATAGCCTCCACATTGACTCTGTACCGGTAACACCCTGTATATAGCCTCCACATTGACTCTGTACCGGTACCCCCTGTATATAGTCTCCACGTTGAGTCTGCACCGGTACCCCCCCTGTATATAGTCTCCACATTGACTCTGTACCCCCCCCCCCCTGTATATAGTCTCCACAATGACTCTGCACCGGTACCCCCCCTGTATATAGTCTCCACAATGACTTTGCACCGGTACCCCCCCCCCCCCCTGTATATAGTCTCCACAATGACTCTGCACCGGTACCCCCTCTGTATATAGTCTCCACAATGACTCTGCACCGGTACCCCCCCCCCCCCCCCCCCGTATATAGTCTCCACAATGACTCTGCACCGGTACCCCCCCCCCCCCTGTATATAGTCTCCACAATGACTCTGCACCGGTACCCCCTCTGTATATAGTCTCCACAATGACTCTGCACCGGTACCCCCCCCCCCCCCCCCTGTATATAGTCTCCACAATGACTCTGCACCGGTACCCCCCCCCCCCTGTATATAGTCTCCACGTTGACTCTGCACCGGTACCCCCCCCCCCCCCCGTATATAGTCTCCACGTTGAGTCTGCACCGGTACACCCCCCCCCCCCACCCCGTATAGACAGCTGTGAGTCCTAGCCTAGTGAGACAGCTGTGAGTCCTAGCCTAGTGGGACAGCTGTGAGTCCTAGCCTAGTGAGACAGCTGTGAGTCCTAGCCTAGTGGGACAGCTGTGAGTCCTAGCCTAGTGAGACAGCTGTGAGTCCTAGCCTAGTGAGACAGCTGTGAGTCCTAGCCTAGTGAGACAGCTGTGAGTCCTAGCCTAGTGAGACAGCTGTGAGTCCTAGCCTAGTGAGACAGCTGTGAGTCCTAGCTTAGTGGGACAGCTGTGAGTCCTAGCCTAGTGGGACATCTGTGAGTCCTAGCCTAGTGAGACAGCTGTGAGTCCTAGCCTAGTGAGACAGCTGTGAGTCCTAGCCTAGAGGGACAGCTGTGAGTCCTAGCCTAGTGGGACAGCTGTGATCCTAGCCTAGTGAGACAGCTGTGAGTCCTAGCCTAGTGAGACAGCTGTGAGTCCTAGCCTAGTGAGACAGCTGTGAGTCCTAGCCTAGAGGGACAGCTGTGAGTCCTAGCCTAGAGGGACAGCTGTGAGTCCTAGCCTAGAGGGACAGCTGTGAGTCCTAGCCTAGTGAGACAGCTGTGAGTCCTAGCCTTGTGAGAGAGCTGTGAGTCCTAGCCTAGTGAGACAGACTGACAGGGTGGGGGGTAGAGGGGGTGGTGGTTGGGCGAGGGTCACAGGCTGTGTGTGAGAGAGTTCACTAAGGGTTGGGAAGGGTAAGGACTTCCTGTGTGGAGCGGAAGGGAAGCTGTAACAATGGCTACTTGCCTCCAGGGCTCCAGGTCGGTCGTCACTAGTTACCATAGCCACAACATCTTAAACCCCGCCTATTTCTACAATTTCTCTTCTTAAAATCAGATGCCAACCCTAACCTTTACCACACTGGTAACCTTCTGCCTAACCTTCAATTCAGACCAAATTGGAGATTTTTTGTTTTTATTTAAAAAAATACGATATAGCCAACTAGAGGAAACGCTCCAGGCCTGCCGCCTCCTCGTTGTCCCAGGGGGCCATAGGAGGACAGGGGCGGGACCATTGACACACACGGGGGACTGAGTCATAACAAATCAAATGTTATTAGTCACGTGCCAAAATACAACAGGTTTTGACCTTACCATGAAATGCTTACTTACAAGTAGAGGTCGACCGATTATGATTTTTCAACGCCGATACCGATTATTGGAAGACCAAAAAAAGCCGAGACCGATTAATCGGCCGCTTAAATTAAATTTTTTAAATAATGACAATTACAATACTGAATGAACACTTATTTTAACTTAATATAATATATCAATAAAATCAATTTAGCCTCAAATAAATATTGAAACATGTTCAATTTGGTTTAAATAATGCAAAAACAAAGTGTTGGAGAAGAAAGTAAAAGTGCAATATGTGCCATGTAAGAAAGCTAACGTTTAAGTTCCTTGCTCAGAACATGAGAACATATGAAAGCTGGTGGTTCCTTTTAACATGAGTCTTCAATATTCCCAGGTAAGAAGTTTTAGGTTGTAGTTATTATAGGAATAATAGGACTATTTCTCTCTATACCATTTGTATTTCATTAACCTATGACTATTGGATGTTCTTATAGGCACTTTAGTATTGCCAGTGTAATAGTATAGCTTCCATCCCTCTCCCCGCTCCTACCTGGGCTCGAACCAGGAACACATCGACAACAGCCACCCTCGAAGCAGCGTTACCCATGCAGAGCAAGAGGAATAACTACTCCAAGTCTCAGAGCGAGTGACGTGTGAAACGCTATTAGCGCGCACCCCGCTAACTAGCTAGCCATTTCACATCGGTTACACCAGCCTAATCTCGGGAGTTGATAGGCTTGAAGTCATAAACAGCGAAGAGCTGCTGGCAAAACACATGAAAGTGCTGTTTGAATGAATGCTTACGAGCCTGCTGCTGCCTACCACCGCTCAGTCAGACTGCTCTATCAAATCATAGACTTAATTATAACATAATAACACACAGAAATACGAGCTGTAGGTCATTAAAATGGTCGAATCCGGAAACGTATCATTTCGAAAACAAAATGTATATTCTTTCAGTGAAATACCGAACCGTTCCGTATTTTATCTTCCGTATTTTATCTCCATAAGTCTCAATATTCCTGTTACATTGCACAACCTTCAATGTTATGTCATAATTACGTAAAATTCTGGCAAATTAGGCAGCCCAAACTGTTGCATATACCCTGACTCTGCGTGCAATGAACGCAAGAGAAGTGACACAATTTCACCTGGTTAATATTGCCTGCTAACCTGGATTTCTTTTAGCTAAATATGCAGGTTTAAAAATATATACTTCTGTGTATTGATTTTAAGAAAGGCATTGATGTTTATGGTTAGGTACAGTCGTGCAACAATTGTGCTTTTTTCGCAAATGCGCTTTTGTTAAATCATCCCCCGTTTGGCGAAGTTGGCTGTCTTTGTTAGGAAGAAATGGTCTTCACACAGTTCGCAACGAGCCAGGCGGCCCAAACTGCTGCATATACCCTTTACTCTGTTGCACAGAACGCAAGAGAAGTGACACAGTTTCCCTCGTTAAAAGAAATTCATGTTAGCAGGCAATATTAACTAAATATGCAGGTTTAAAAATATATACTGTGTATTGATTTTAAGAAAAGGCATTGATGTTTATGGTTAGGTACCTTTTTCACGAATGGGCACCGCATCGATTATATGCAATGCAGGACACGCTAGATAAACTAGTAATATCATCAACCATGTGTAGTTAACTAGTGATTATGATTGATTGATTGTTTTTTATAAGATACGTTTAATGCTAGCTGGCAAATTACCTTGGCTTCTTACTGCATTCGTGTAACAGGCAGGCTCCTCGTGGAGTGCAATGTAAGGCAGGTGGTTAGAGCGTTGGACTAGTTAACTTTAAGGTTGCAAGATTGAATCCCTGAGCTGACAAGGTAAAAATCTGTCGTTCTGCCCCTGAACAAGGCAGTTAACCCACTGTTCCTAGGCCGTCATTGAAAATAAGAATGTGTTCTTAACTGATTTTCCTAGTTAAATAAAGATTAAATGAAAGGTGTAAAAAATAATAATTATTATTATTTTTATAATCGGACAAATCGGTGTCCAAAAATACCGATTTCCGATTGTTATGAAAACTTGAAATCGGCCCTAATTAAATCGGTCGGCTCTACTTACAAGCCCTTAACCAACAGTGCTTTAAGAAGTTAAACACACTCCAGTCAACTCCGGTCCTGTTACACACACTCACACCATTGAGTTATATGATCCATTCTTAGATACTTCAGGCTGATTTGGACATAAAGTGTGAAAATGCTACTATAGATACCAATGACATGCATTGGATTTGTGCCACAAATAATAAAAAGTTACTAATTGAAATAGTGGACAATAAAACCAATGCATGGATTGCTGTCATACCTTGTCCATAGACTGCTGACAGGGTAAGGAAACCAATGTAATTTGTTTTGAAGTATCCATTTAAACACCCGGAACAGCACCATCTAGTGGTCAGAACCTGGTAATATCAGGATGTAGGCTAGGACGTAAACCTAGCAACAACCAATGACTCATTTCTCTGAACAGGACAACAAAAAAACAACCAAATTCACTGAGAAAACATAACATAGGACGAAGAAACAATACTCCAAGCCGCAGCGCCATACTACTTATCAGACACAGAACTGATACTATAGGTGTTGCGGTGGTATTGGCATGGGGGTGTGGGGCATAGCCGTGGAGGTGCTGTTCAATAAAATACATATTAAAAAAAGGGGGGTGATCATGTCTGTAAGCCAGACAACAGCAGACCAGGCCTGGTTCCAGTGTCTGATTAATGACAGACCTGAGTGTTGACAGGCCTTTCTCAGGGAGGTGTTAGCTACAGATTGTTAGAGCAGAGGCACTGTGTGTGTGTGTGTGTGTGTGTGTGTGTGTGTGTGTGTGTCACCTTGACTGCGAAGCTGCACTTGCCGCTGCGGACCGCCTCCTCGTCCGTCTGCCACTGGTGCGGTCGGCTGGACTCAGGAACGTACACGTCTTTCTTCCGCCGGAAACTCTGCCGTAGCTTATTCATCCTGGACCTCCTGAGAGAAAGTTGGAGAGGGGGGAAAGAGGGAAAGTTGGAGAGGGAAAGTTGGAGAGGGGGAAAGAGGGAAAGGGCACGAGAAGGGAAAGAGAGGGAAAGGGCGCGAGAAGAGAGAGTGAGAGAAGAGAGAGAGCTGTGTAT
Source organism: Salvelinus fontinalis (assembly GCF_029448725.1). Taxonomy (NCBI): domain Eukaryota; kingdom Metazoa; phylum Chordata; class Actinopteri; order Salmoniformes; family Salmonidae; genus Salvelinus; species Salvelinus fontinalis. Next base: position 48,216,611 of record NC_074680.1, read on the forward strand.
GAGAGGACGCCACTGGATATAAAGACAGGAAGTATTACACCAACAGCTCTAAGCAGACAAGACGACACCAAACAACACGGCGGGTGTGTTCTACGGTGGGGAAGGAAGTCCGTCAGAGACCAGTGTTTCCGCGACAGTCATCAACGCCGCAACATATGAAACATCAACACATATTTATCACGGAGGCTTCAGAACTTTGAAGAAGCTGGAATAGTCTACGTTTCCTCTGCAAAACAAAACCCAGTAATGATTGAAGCCATTGGGCTTTTGTTGTGTGTTCTATACAAGATACATTGAGGACTACAATGGAAATAAGTCCCAGACTTTGTTTGTTATCCTTCATGATTTAACAATGGAAATAAGTCCCAGACTGTTAAATCATGGAGGATAACACAAAATGCAGTCTGGGACTTATTTCCATTGTTAAATCATGGAGGATAACACACTATACAATGCAAATAAGTCCCAGACTGTATTTTGTGTTATCCTCCATGATTTAACAATGGAAATAAGTCCCAGACTGTATAGTGTGTTATCCTCCATGATTTAACAATGGAAATAAGTCCCAGACTGTATAGTGTGTTATCCTCCATGATTTAACAATGGAAATAAGTCCCAGACTGTATAGTGTGTTATCCTCCATGATTTAACAATGGAAATAAGTCCCAGACTATATAGTGTGTTATCCTCCATGATTTAACATGGAAATAAGTCCCATACTGTATTGTGTGTTATCCTCCATGATTTAACAATGGAAATAAGTCCCAGACTGTATTGTGTGTTATCCTCCATGATTTAACAATGGAAATAAGTCCCATACTGTATTGTGTGTTATCCTCCATGATTTAACAATGGAAATAAGTCCCATACTGTATTGTGTGTTATCCTCCATGATTTAACAATGGAAATAAGTCCCAGACTGTATTGTGTGTTATCCTCCATGATTTAACAATGTAAATAAGTCCCAGACTGTATAGTGTGTTATCCTCCATGATTTTATTCATGTGCATGTATGGCTTAAGTTTAATGTGTGTTTTTTTTTTGTTTTTTTTTAAATGGTCGAATTACTAAACTAAACATAATACTCAAGGAATATTTAAGTTATGAGAAATAGAGAGGGATCCCAGAATCGAATATAGGCTGCAAAAATAGATCATATATTTATTTTAGTAGACTAGTGTTACCAGAGGCCCCCGATTTACAACTTATATGGCCTGAGTTTTGGTATAATGAACAAAACCAAATTAAATGTAATAATTAACTGATTGCAGATCAGAATCTACAGTGGATCAAAGTAGATCCACTGTAGATGATTTCACATTGATATCACAGTAGCAGGGGGTTAAGAACCCATCACACCTACTCAATTTTTTACTATTATAGTTAAAGTAAGTGTTATGTTATCAATCCGGAATGTTCTATAATTGCGGAACGAAGGCAATTATCGAAAACAAATGGGCCTACCTGCTGTCACTTTGTGGAGGCTGTGGCTCGGTATACCGTGTGAAAACAGTTGAAGTAGGAAGTTTACATACATCTTAGCCCAATAAGTTTAAACTCCGTTTTTCACAATTCCTGACTTTTAATCCTAGTAAAAATGACCTGTTTTAGGTCAGTTAGGATCACCACTTTATTTTAAAGAATGTGAAATGTCAGAATAATAGTAGAGAGAATGATTTATTTCAGCTTTTATTTCTTTCATCACATTCCCAGTGGGTCAGAAGTTTACATACACTCAATTAGTATTTGGTAGCATTGCCTTAAAATTGTTTAACTTGGGTCAAACGTTTCGGGTAGCCTTCCACAAGCTTCCCACAATAAGTTGGGTGAATTTTGGCCCATTCCTCCTGACAGAGCTGATAGCTGATGTAACTGAGTCAGGTTTGTAGGCCTCCTTGCTCGCACACACTTTTTCAGTTCTGCCCACAAATGTTCTATAGGTTTGAGGTCGGGGCTTTGTGATGGCCACTCCAATACCTTGACTTTGTTGTCCTTAAGCCATTTTGCCACAACTTTGGAAGTATACTTGGGGTCGTTGTCCATTTGGATGACCCATTTGCGACCAAGCTTTAACTTCCTGACTGATGTCTTGAGATGTTGCTTCAATCTATCCACATTATTTTCCTCCCTCATGATTCCATTTATTTTTGTGAAGTGCACCAGTCCCTCCTGCAGCAAAGCACCCCCACAACATGATGCTGCCACCCCCGTGCTTCACGGTTGGGATGGTGTTCTTCAGCTTGCAAGCTTCCCCTTTTTCCTCCAAACATAACGATGGTCATTATGGCCAAACAGTTCTATTTTTGTTTCATCAGACCGGAGGACATTTCTCCAAAATGTACGACATTTGTCACCATGTGCAGTTGCAAACCGTAGTCTTGCTTTTTTATGGTGGTTTTGGAGCAGTGGCTTCTTCCTTGCTGAGTGGCCTTTCAGGTTATGTCGATATAGGACTCGTTTTACTGTGAATATAGATACTTATGTACCTGTTTACTCCAGCATCTTCACAAGGTCCTTTGCTGTTGTTCTGGGATTGATTTGCACTTTTCGCACCAAAGTACGTTGTGGAGGTCTACAATGTTTTTTCGGATTTCTTGGCTGATTTCCTTTTGATTTTCACATGATGTTAATTAAGCAAAGAGGCACTGCGTTTGACGGTAGGCCTTGAAATACATCCACAGGTACACCTCCAATTGACTCAAATTATGTCAATTAGCCTATCAGAAGCTTCTAAAGCCATGACATCATTTTCTGGAATTTTCCAAGCTGTTTAAAGGCACAGTCAACTTAGTGTATGTAAACTTCTGATCCACTGGAATTGTGATACAGTGAATTATAAGTGAAATAATCTGTCTGTAAACAATTGTTGGAAAAATTACTTGTCATGCACAAAGTAGATATCCTAACCGACTTGCCAAAACTATATAGTTTGTTAACAAGAAATTTGTGGAGTGGTTGAAAAACGAGTTTTAATGACTCCAACCTAAGTGTATGTAAACTTCCGACTTCAACTGTAGCTGGGTATTTGGAGAAAGCCAAAATGTTTTTTTCAGAAGCGTCAAAACTATTTCTTTGAAGTTTTTCAATACATTGTAATATTTGTAGCTAATTTTTAAGTTAACACCTGCAGTCAACTTGTGCAATACATTTCACCTGCCACATTTAACATGAACTTTACCGTAGTTCCCCAGAACAGTTGAACCAGTCACATTATTTAACATGAACTTTACCGTAGTTCCCCAGAACAGTTGAACCAGTCACATTATTTAACATGAACTTTACCGTAGTCCCCCAGAACAGTTGAACCAGACACATTATTTAACATGAACTTTACCGTAGTCCCCCAGAACAGTTGAACCAGTCACATTATTTAACATGAACTTTACCGTAGTTCCCCAGAACAGTTGAACCAGTCACATTATTTAACTTGAACTTTAACATGAACCCCCCCCACCCCCCTCCCCCCTCCCGAGCCCACCCCCCTCCCCCGTGCTCCCCCTCCCCCGTGCTCCCTCTCGAGCCCACCCCCCTCCCCCCTCTCGAGCCCACCCCCCTCCCCCCTCTCTAGCCCCTCCCGCTCCCTCTCCACACTTGTTTATTTAGGTCACATCATGTCTCACTGCAGAGCTTAGGCAGGCGCCTGTCACTGCAGAAAGAGACATGAAGAGGGGAGGAAAAGTAAACACAGCTTCTCTGCCCATGACCTCTGACCCCTGGACATCTTGTCATGTTACCACCTGTCTTATCCAACCACTAGGCCACGTTATTGACTGGTAACAGCCTGCATACTTTCTCCCCCTGACTCTCTCTGCAGCCTAGTACAGCACAGCCGAGTACAGCACCGCCTAGTACAGCGGTGTACAGCACAGCGCCGCCTAGTACAGCACAGCGGTGTACAGCACAGCGCCGCCTAGTACAGCACAGCCGAGTACAGCACAGCACCGCCTAGTACAGCGGTGTACAGCACAGCGCCGCCTGGTACAGCAGTGTACAGCACAGCGCCGCCTAGTACAGCACAGCCGAGTACAGCACAGCACCGCCTAGTACAGCGGTGTACAGCACAGCGCCGCCTGGTACAGCAGTGTACAGCACAGCGCCGCCTAGTACAGCAGTGTACAGCACAGCGCCGCCTAGTACAGCAGTGTACAGCACAGCGCCGCCTAGTACAGCAGTGTACAGCACAGCCTGGTACAGCAGTGTACAGCACAGCGCCGCCTGGTACAGCAGTGCACAGCACAGCAAATCAAGCCCTGCAGGAGCTGTCACAGCCCCGGAGAGTTCAGAGTCATGAGGAGGAGTCTCTCCTCTTATTAATGAGCCCAGTACTGAGGGGCCTTTAAGACTGGGGCTCCCACCAGGACAGAGAAGGAGGGGGGGTGGGGGGGGTGGAGAGAGAGACAGAGGAGAGACACCGAGACAGTACTGGACCATGCTGTCACACCATCCTTCAGTTACTGACTGACAAACAACAGACATGAACTTTCACTATTTCACTGATCAGAAGGTAAGAAAGAGAAGAGGACTGAGCAAGAGGGAGGAAGGGAGAGGAAGGGACCAGAGAAGAGGACTGAGCAAGAGGGAGGAAGGGAGAGGAAGGGAGCAGAGAAGAGGACTGAGCAAGAGGGAGGGAGGAAGGGAGGGGAAGGGAGCAGAGAAGAGGACTGAGCAAGAGGGAGGGAGGAAGGGAGGGGAAGGGAGCAGAGAAGAGTACTGAGCAAGAGGGAGGGAGGAAGGGAGGGGAAGGGAGCAGAGAAGAGGACTGAGCAAGAGGGAGGAAGGGAGGGGAAGGGAGCAGAGAAGAGGACTGAGCAAGAGGGAGGAAGGGATAGAAGGAGCAGAGAAGAGGACTGAGCAAGAGGGAGGAAGGGATAGAAGGAGCAGAGAAGAGGACTGAGCAAGAGGGAGGAAGGGAGAGGGAGCAGAGAAGAGGACTGAGCAAGAGGGATGAAAGGAGAGGGAGCAAAGCAGAGGACTGAGCAAGAGGGATGAAACGGAGCAGAGAAGAGGACTGAGCAAGAGGGATGAAAGGGAGCAGAGAAGAGGACTGAGCAAGAGGGATGAAACGGAGCAGAGAAGAGGACTGAGCAAGAGGGATGAAAGGGAGCAGAGAAGAGGACTGAGCAAGAGGGAGGAAGGGAGAGAGGGAGCAGAGCAGAGGACTGAGCAAGAGGGAGGAAGGGAGAGGGAGCAGAGGGTAGCTGTAGCACTGCTGTAGATGTCCTGTGTCAAGCCCAGTACCATTTCAATAATCTCCCAGGCATGGGAAACTGATTAAACCCTACAGAAGGTTCATAGGGAAGAGTAGAGCAGGAAAGAGAAAGTTGGGGGGGAGAGAGAGAGTGGTAGGAAAGAGAGAGAGAGGAGGGAGAGACAGAGAGAGAGAGGAAGAGAGGAGGGAGAGGCAGAGACAGAGAGGCGGGAGAGACAGAGAGGAGGGAGAGGAAGAGAGAGACAGAGAAAGAGGGGAGAGAGAGACAGAGAAAGAGAGGAGAGAGACAGAGAAAGAGGGGAGAGAGAGACAGAGAAAGAGAGGAGAGAGACAGAAAGAGGAGAGAGAGACAGAGAAAGAGGGGAGAGAGAGACAGAGAAAGAGAGGAGAGAGAGAGAGAAAGAGAGGAGAGAGAGACAGAAAGAGAGGAGAGAGAGACAGAGAAAGAGAGGAGACAGAGAGAGGAGACAGACAGAGAGAGAGAGGGACAGAGAGAGAGAGAGAGAGAGAGAGAGAGAGAGAGGGGTAGGAGAGAGAGAGAGAGAGAGGAAGGAGATTTAACAACTCTACAGAACTCCCTAGTTGCTAGCACCGTCTTCGGTATTCTGTCAGAGTGTCTGACTCAGACACTGCAGTCTGCACTGCAACACAAAACCAGCAAACCAACATATTACAGCGTATCTTAGAACCCCATTTACACAAACACGGTATCAGCATCAAACCCACAAATCACGCCCACATAGTAACCCACGGCCCAGTGACATCACACAGAGAGAGAACACTAGGTCAAGGTGGACCACAGACGGGGTAGGAGCTCTGGAGAGGAGACACACATGAAAGAAAGAATTTGAGAAACGTCTTTACCGCGGTAATCCAATTTTCCGGCATGCTCAGCACTGGGCTGGTTACGTAAAAGGAAGAGAGGTGATACATAAACCTGGGCTAGCTTATCTACACACAGGAGGGTAGTGTGGGAACTACAATTACCAGGCACCCAGGGCAGGGTGAGACAAGGGTCAAGGTGGGAACTACAATTACCAGGCACCAAGGGCAGGGTAAGACAAGGGTCAAGGTGGGAACTACAATTACCAGGGGACACAGGTCAGGGCGAGACAAGGGTCAAGGTGGGAACTACAATTACCAGGGGACACAGGTCAGGGCGAGACAAGGGTCAAGGTGGGAACTACAATTACCAGGCACCCTGGGCAGGGTGAGACAAGGGTCAAGGTGGGAACTACAATTACCAGGCACCAAGGGCAGGGTAAGACAAGGGTCAAGGTGGGAACTACAATTACCAGGCACCCAGAGCAGGGTGAGACAAGGGTCAAGGTGGGAACTACAATTACCAGGCACCCAGGGCAGGGTGAGACTAGGGTCAAGGTGGGAACTACAATTACCAGGCACCCAGAGCAGGGTGAGACAAGGGTCAAGGTGGGAACTACAATTACCAGGGGACACAGGTCAGGGCGAGACAAGGGTCAAGGTGGGAACTACAATTACCAGGCACCCAGGGCAGGGTGAGACAAGGGTCAAGGTGGGAACTACAATTACCAGGCACCCAGGGCAGGGTGAGACAAGGGTCAAGGTGGGAACTACAATTACCAGGCACCCAGGTCAGGGCGAGACAAGGGTCAAGGTGGGAACTACGATTACCAGGCACCCAGGGCAGGGTGAGACAAGGGTCAAGGTGGGAACTACAATTACCAGGCACCCAGGGCAGGGTGAGACTAGGGTCAAGGTGGGAACCACAATTACCAGGCACCCAGGGCAGGGTGAGACTAGGGTCAAGGTGGGAACTACAATTACCAGGCACCCAGGGCAGGGTGAGACATGGGTCAAGGTGGGAACTACAATTACCAGGCACCCAGGGCAGGGTAAGACTAGGGTCAAGGTGGGAACTACAATTACCAGGCACCCAGGGTAGGGTGAGACAAGGGTCAAGGTGGGAACTACAATTACCAGGGGACACAGATCAGGGCGAGACAAGGGTCAAGGTGGGAACTACAATTACCAGGGGACACAGGTCAGGGCGAGACAAGGGTCAAGGTGGGAACTACAATTACCAGGGGACACAGGTCAGGGCGAGACAAGGGTCAAGGTGGGAACTACAATTACCAGGCATCCAGGGCAGGGTGGGAACTACAATTACCAGGCACCCAGGGCAGGGTGAGACAAGGGTCAAGGTGGGAACTACAATTACCAGGCACCCAGGGCAGGGTGAGACTAGGGTCAAGGTGGGAACTACAATTACCAGGCACCCAGGGCAGGGTGAGACAAGGGTCAAGGTGGGAACTACAATTACCAGGCACCCAGAGCAGGGTGAGACAAGGGTCAAGGTGGGAACTACAATTACCAGGCACCCAGAGCAGGGTGAGACAAGGGTCAAGGTGGGAACTACAATTACCAGGCACCCAGGGCAGGGTGAGACATGGGTCAAGGTGGGAACTACAATTACCAGGCACCCAGAGCAAGGTGAGACATGGGTCAAGGTGGGAACTACAATTACCAGGCACCCAGAGCAGGGTGAGACAAGGGTCAAGGTGGGAACTACAATTACCAGGGGACACAGGTCAGGGCGAGACAAGGGTCAAAGTGGGAACTACAATTACCAGGCACCCAGGGCAGGGTGAGACAAGGGTCAAGGTGGGAACTACAATTACCAGGCATCCAGGGCAGGGTGAGACATGGGTCAAGGTGGGAACTACAATTACCAGGCACCCAGGGCAGGGTGACAAGGGTCAGAGGTCAGGATGGAAACTACAGAGACCAGGGATAGAGTTCAGGGGGTTAAGGGTAAGCAGGGCTGTATAGTATTCAGACCCCTTGACTCTTTCCACATTTTGTTACGTTACAACCTTATTCTAAAAATTACATTATTTTTTTACATTTTTCCCCCTCGTCAATCGACACACAATACCCCATAATGACAAAGCAAAAAACGGTTTGATTTGTGTGCAAATTTATATAAAAATGTATATATAAAAATAACACATTTACATAAGTATTCAGACCCTTTACGCAGTACTTTGATGAAGCACCTTTGGTAGCGATTACAGCCTCTAGTCTTCTTGGGTTTGACGCTACAAGCTTGGCACACCTGTATTTGGGGAGTTTCTCCCATTCTTCTCTGCAGATCCTCTCAAGCTCTGTCAGGTTGGATGGGGAGCGTCGCTGCACAGCCATTTTCAGGTCTCTCCAGAGATGGTAGATCGGGTTCAAGTCCAGGCTCTGGCTGGGCCACTCAGGGACATTCAGAGACTTGTCCCGAAGCCACTCCTGCATTGTCTTGGATGTGTGCTGTGGCGTACAGCAGATCAGCCACCAGGGGGAGACTCGTCGAGGCCTGGTGACAGACGGATTCTACATCACGAGGCGATGGCTCCCTCTGCTGGACGTGCCAGGTCTCGACGGGCTCTCCGGACAGGACGAATTGGGGCCGATTGTGGTTGGTCCGTGTTGCTGACGGACTCAAAGCGGGTGGATGCAGAGTTAAAGCATCCTGGCTGGTTTGAAGGCCTTTGTCTTTCTCTACTTCTCTATAGAATTTCCCAGCAGTGAGAACAACCTTCCCATAGTCTGATTTATGTTTAGATTCTACCCATCGACTTTTCCAGGCATCCCCCATCTTCAAATTGTTCTCTGAAATAAAACGGAGGACTCAGCAAATATTGATGCGACCGATACGGCCATCAAAAGCCTCGACAGGGTTGTCATTTCAGTTTGCTAAATAAAAAACACCCTCCAAAATAGAAAATATAATTAACTATGTAAATAATTACCATTAATTTTATATACACTGAATCTAGCAGTACAACTAGCTATGGTTAGTTACATCCTATATTTGTCAAAATCCTGACCTCAAATGTTGTACTGCAAGCCCCAAATGCTGCTGATGGTCTCCTGAAAGCAGTCGCGATGCATCAGACCACTCAGGCCCTGCTGAGTGGGAGCGGGGCTGAGTCAGGGACGGAAGGACAGCCCCCCCCTCCCGTGTACCCCGAACCGACAGTCGGCAGGGCCAAAGGATCTCTCCAGTGGAGAGACGGCTGGGGTAGGACCGACCCGCCACCGACGACCCCAGGTAGATGGAGACCAAAGGAGGTGTTTTGAGTGTGGCGCCCGGGGGGCACATTGCCTGGAATTGCCCGAGAGGAGTTGATGCCATCAGCCAATTGCCTGGCTCGAGAGGAGTTGATGCCATCAGCCAATTGCCTGGCTCGAGAGGAGTTGATGCCATCAGCAAGCCCCGGTGGTGGGTCACGCAGTGAACTACGTCACCTCCTGTTGGGCGCACCACGAATCGGTGAAGGTTGACGGACACGACACGGAAGCTCTATTAGACTCTGGAAGTATGGTTACGCTCGAAACCACAAACCTGCTGAACCAGGGGACTGAACGTGGTAGGGAGATGTCCATTTCCTGTGTTCACGGTGCCAAAAAGCGGTATCCAACCGTATGGGCCAACATCGTGACGCCACAAAGGAACTGCCAGATGATGATGGTGACATACCAGAGTTGCCGATATCTCTCTTAGTGGGACGAGATTGTCCGCTGTTTGCGGCCCTGTGGAGGCACAAGCTGAGGAAAAAGGGTACGAACCGGCCGAAGATGAGAGCGAGGCCGAACCATTGCCTGTGCGGCCTGGAAGCAAGCGGTTGACCAACCTGTATCTACGGAGTCGGAGGGGGCGCCAGAAAACGAACCCCCTGGGGAACCACATAGACCAATCACAGGAGCTCAGCCTCCCCATCCTCGATTTCGAGGGGCCAGTCAAAACACCCGCTGGGGGCCAACTGAGGGAACAATTCTGGACTGCCCAGTGAGAGGATCTGAACTTGAAAGCTGCCGCAGCCCAAGTGATAGCGGTGGATGGACAGCTACTTCCGGGGGTGAGTGACTGGCGATACCCCTATTTCCAAATCAAGAATAACCTTTTGTATCAGGTGTCGCGCCAACAGGGGGAACTTCGAGAGGTATTGTTGCTGCCCCGACACTACGTGGGAACCGTTCTTCAGCTGGCCCACACCCACCTGTTGGAGAAGACCCGGGAACGGATCGCTGCCCGGTTCCACCGGCCCAGGTTGAGGAAAACCGTGAAAGAATATTGTCCCAGCCAAAAGCACACTTCCAAAACCCGCTGGTCCCCCTGCCGGGGGAGGCAGGTAGCCTAGTGGTTAGAGCATTGGACTAGTAACCGAAAGGTTGTAAGATCGAATCCCCGAGCTGACAAGGTACAAATCTGTCGTTCTGCCCATGTTCCTAGGCTGTCATTGAAAATAAGAACTTGTTCTTAACTGACTTGTCTAGTTAAATAAAATGTTTGATGTTTGAAAATAACAAATACAATTAATACAACTTTCGCCTTGTCTTGCGACGCCACACAAATGTACGGATATACGCAAGGTATTTACACCGGCATTTCAGGAGGGGATTATGAACGAACGTGAGACGTAGATAAACAAACAAAAAAAATACAGTATATAAAAACAAAATAAAACAAATTAAAACAATGTATTATTTTTTTCCAATATAAAAAGCGATGACAATTATACAAAAATAGAACTTAATTACAAATCATCAGGGTGCCCTTTGAACGCATCGCCCTGGACATAGTGGGACCCCTGGTAAAAACAGAACGAGGACACTGGTACATCCTGGTAATAGTAGATTATGCCACCCGGTATCCCGAGGCCATCCCCCTACGGGCGACGGTATCCAAGGGAATCGCACGGGAGCTGCTCCACCTCTTTAGCCGGGTGGGCACCCCGAACGAGATCCGGACAGACCAAGGTACTAAGTTTATGTCCCGCCTAATTAAAGATGTGTGTGCTCTCCTGCAGATCAAGCAGATCCGGACCTCTGTCTTTCACCCGCAGACCATCGGGTTCTTGGTCACCTCCCTTACCAAGCTCCATCTCTACCTAGATCTGTGCCTCGGGGACCCATGTAACAGGAATATTTAGACTTATGGATGCCACCCGTTAGATAAAATACGTAACGGTTCCGTATTTCACTGAAAGAATAAATGTTTTGTTTTCAATGATAGTTTCCGGATTCAACCATATTAATGACCTACGGCTCGTATTTCTGTGTGTTATTATGTTATAATTAAGTCTATGATTTGATAGAGCAGTCTGACTGAGCGATGGTGGGCACCAGCAGGCTCGTAAGCATTCATTCAAACAGCACTTTCGTGCGTTTTGCCAGCAGCTCTGCTGTTTATGAATTCAAGCCTATCAACTCCCGAGATTAGGCTGGTGTAACCGATGTGAAATGGCTAACTAGTTAGCGGGGTGTGCACTAATAGCGTTTCAAACGTCACTCGCTCTGAGACTTGGAGTAGTTGTTCCCCTTGCTCTGCATGGGTTACGCTGCTTCGAGGGTGGCTGTTGTCGATGTGTTCCTGGTTCGAGCCCGGGTAGCGGCAAGGAGAGGGATGGAAGCTATACTGTTACACTGGCAATACTAAAGTGCCTATAAGAACATCCAATAGTCAAAGGTATATGAAATACAAATCTTATAGAGAGAAATAGTCCTATAATTCCTATAATAACTACAACCTAAAACTTCTTACCCGGGAATATTGAAGACTTATGTTAAAAGGAACCACCAGCTTTCATATGTTCTCATGTTCTGAGCAAGGAACTTAAACATTAGCTTTCTTACATGGCAGATATTACACTTTTACTTCTCCAACACTTTGTTTTTGCATTATTTAAACCAAATTGAACATGCTTATTATTATTTTTTTTATTATTTTTTTTATTATTTTTTCACCTTTATTTAACCAGGTAGGCTAGTTGAGAACAAGTTCTCATTTGCAACTGCGACCTGGCCAAGATAAAGCATAGCAGTGTGAACAGACAACAACACAGAGTTACACATGGAGTAAACAATAAACAAGTCAATAACATGGTAGAAAAAAGAGAATCTATATACAATGTGTGCAAAAGGCATGAGGTAGGCAATAAATCGAATAATTACAATTTAGCAGATTAACACTGGAGTGGTAAATCATCAGATGATCATGTGCAAGAAGAGATACTGGTGTGCAAAAGAGCAGAAAAGTAAATAAATAAAAGCAGTATGGGGGTGAGGTAGGTAAATTGGGTGGGTAGTTTACAGATGGACTATGTACAGCTGCAGCGATCGGTTAGCTGCTCGGATAGCAGATTTTTAAAGTTGTTGAGGGAGATAAAAGTCTCCAACTTCAGAGATTTTTGCAATTATTATTTGAGGCTACATTTATTTTATAGATGTATTATATTAAGTTAAAATAAGTGTTCATTCAGTATTGTTTAATTGTCATTACAGATCAAATTAAAATTAAAGAAATAGTTTTTTATTATTATTTTTAATTATGGTTTTTATTATTATTATTATTTTTTTATTTATTTTTTTAAATCGTCTGATTACTCGTTATCGGCTTCTTATGGTCCCCCAATAAATCGGTAACGGTATCGGCGTTGAAAAATCATAAATCGGTCGACCTCTAGTGCGTACGGCCCAGTACATCACTGGGGCAAAGCTTCCTGCCATCCAGGACCTATATAACAGATGGTGTCAGAGGAAAGCCCATACAATTAACAGAGACTCCAGTCACAGACTGTTTTCTCTGCTACCACACGGCAAGCAGTACCGGAGTGCCAAGTCTACGACCAAAAGGCTCCTTAACAGCTTCTATCCCCAAACCATAAGACTGCTGAACAATTAATCAAATGGCCACCGGACAATTTACATTTACCCCACCCCCCTCCATTTGTTTTTTACACTGCTGCTACTCGTTGTTTATTATCTATGCATAGTCACTTCACCCCCATCTACATGTAAAAATTACCTCAACTAGCCTGTACCCCTGCTCACTGACTCGGTACCCCTATTTACAGCCTCGTGATTGTTATGTTATTACACACACACCTGTCCTGAAAGGCCCCAGAGTCTGCAACACCACCAAGCAAACGGCACCATGAAGACCAAGGAGCTCTCCAAACAGGTCAGGGACAAAGTTGTGCAGAAGTACAGATCAGGGTTGGGTTATAAAAAAATATCTACAATTTTGAACATCCCACGGAGCATCATTAAATCCATTATTAAAAAATTGGAAAGAATATGGCACCACAACAAACCTGCCAAGAGAGGGCCGCCCACCAAAACTGACGTACCAGGCAAGGAGGGCATTAATCAGAGAGGCAACGAAGAGACCAAAGATAACCCTGAAGGAGCTGCAAAGCTCCACAGCGGAGATTGGAGTATCTGTCCATAGGACCACTTTATGCCATACACTCCACACCTGGGCTTTATGGAAGAGTGGACAAAAAGAATAAGCAAACATGTTTGGTGATCGCCAAAGGGCATGTGGGAGACTCCCCAAACATTTGGAAGAAGGTACTCCGGTCAGATGACTAAAATGAAGCTTTTTGCCATCAAGAAAAACGCTATGTCTGGCGCAAACCCAACACCTCTCGTCACCCCGAGAACACCATCCCCACAGTGAAGCATGGTTTCAGCATCATGCTGTGGGGATGTTTTTCCATCGGCAGGGACTTGGGAAACTGGTCAGAATTGAAGGAATGATGGATGGTGCTAAATACAAGGAGATTTTTGAGGGAAACCTGTTTCAGTCTTCCAAAGATTTGAGAATGGGACGGAGGTTCACCTTGCAGCAGGACAAACATACTACTAAAGCAACGCTCGAGTGGTTTAAGGGGAAACATTTAAATGTCTTGGAATGGCCTGGTCAAAGCCCAGACCTCAATCCAATTGAGAATCTGTGGTATGACTTAAAGATTGCTGTACACTAGCGGAACCCATCCAACTTGAAGGAGCTGGAGCAGTTTATCCTTGAAGAATGGGCAAAATACCCAGTGGCTAGATGTGCCAAGCTTATAGAGACATACCCCAAGAGACTTGCAGCTGTAATTGCTGCTCAAGTGTTCTGTTTGTGTCTCATTTCTTGTTTGTTTCACAATAAAAAATGTTGCATTACCACTCCACTATGTCTCCGTGTCATGGCTTTTGCACCATCAGTACAGATACCAACACATCTTGACAAAGTCCATTTGATGTCACAAAGCTGTCCAGTACTTTAAAAATATCCTCTCATGTTGTCCTGGTTTCCAGTAGATTGCAGAAGAGGATGTCATCCTTAATTGACCACCCTCCATAAACGTAACGGACATACACCAGGAGCTGTGCCAGGCGGTACGCATATGCCGGATTGGGAATACTTGTTCTAGGGAAACAAGTAATGACAGTAAGTCATGTGTGTGTGTGTTTAGCAGCAGGAGTGATAAGAGAACAGAATACAACAGGAACGTCCTGCTGGGACAACAGTCATGCTACCCTCAGCTTGCCTGTGACCTGGCCAACACACACACACACACACACAAACACACACCATACTTGGCCTGCCTGTTAGGATGGTGGGCCAGAGAGAGAAATTGCTAAAATCAGAATTTCTAAAATAATGCTGACCCCAGTATTTCTCTCTCATCAGCACCTCTTTACAACTAGCTGATGAAGGACATTTCCTGCACAGAGAGAGCCACGGTGACAGAGTCAGCTGTTCTCCTATCTCAACTACAGAAGCCACGGTGACAGAGTCAGCTGTTCTCCTATATCAACTACAGAAGCCACGGTGACAGAGTCAACTGTCCTCCTATATCAACTACATAAATCAAAGCTGTGTCCCACCAAGCCACCTCAACCCCCAGGCCATCAGTGAAAAGGTGTGTGTCAGGACAATATTACTGTGTGAGAGACGCTGGGCTGAGGTCCTGGGCCGTGAGTGATGTGAGAGACGCTGGTCTGAGGTCCTGGGCCGTGAGTGATGTGAGAGACGCTGGGCTGAGGTCCTGGGCCGTGAGTTGTGAGAGACGCTGGGCTGAGGCCCTGGGCCGTGAGTGATGTGAGAGACGCTGGGCTGAGGCCCTGGGCCGTGAGTGATGTGAGAGACGCTGGGCTGAGGCCCTGGGCCGTGAGTGATGTGAGAGACGCTGGGCTGAGGTCCTGGGCCGTGAGTGATGTGAGAGACGCTGGGCTGAGGCCCTGGGCCGTGAGTGATGTGAGAGACGCTGGGCTGAGGTCCTGGGCCGTGAGAGACGCTGGGCTGAGGTCCTGGGCCGTGAGTGATGTGAGAGACGCTGGGCTGAGGTCCTGGGCCGTGAGTGATGTGAGAGACGCTGGTCTGAGGTCCTGGGCCGTGAGTGATGTGAGAGACGCTGGTCTGAGGTCCATGGGCCGTGAGTGATGTGAGAGACACTGGTCTGAGGTCCTGGGCCGTGAGTGATGTGAGAGACGCTGGTCTGAGGTCCTGGGCCGTGAGTGATGTGAGAGACGCTGGGCTGAGGTCCTGGGCCGTGAGTGATGTGAGAGACGCTGGTCTGAGGTCCTGGGCCGTGAGTGATGTGAGAGACGCTGGGCTGAGGTCCTGGGCCGTGAGTGATGTGAGAGACGCTGGGCCTGAGGTCCTGGGCCGTGAGTGATGTGAGAGAGGAGAACCCACTGGGCACAGAGACTCTGGAGAGGTTCTGTCTCATTTTCAAAGACAACAATAAAAAGGAGACAAAATGAAAGATATGCCTAACCTTGTCTGATGGCTTTTCTGCATCATTTTTTAAAACATTTAATACACACAACCATTCAAATTAAGTCCCGATGGGTTGCCTCCCACTTCTCCCGAAATATTGGCATAACGTCACAAACGCTGTTGTTGGAACCATTCGATGGCAGTAGCATATGTTCTTCAAAGAGAGAACACCATCATGAGAGACATAATGTAGCCTCCTGAAAACAGGGCTTTAACCAGATTACATCATGACAGGAGACATAATGTAGTCTACTGAAAACAGGGCTTTAACCAGATTACATCATGACAGGAGACATAATGTAGTCTAATCTACTGAAAACAGGGCTTTAACCAGATTACATCATGACAGGAGACATAATGTAGCCTCCTGAAAACAGGCCTTTAACCAGATTACATCATGACAGGAGACATAATGTAGCCTACTGAAAACAGGGCTTTAGCCAGATTACATCATGACAGGAGACATAATGTAGCCTAATCTACTGACAACAGGCCTTTAACCAGATTACATCATGACAGGAGACATAATGTAGCCTAATCTACTGACAACAGGCCTTTAACCAGATTACATCATGACAGGAGACATAATGTAGTCTAATCTACTGAAAACAGGCCTTTAACCAGATTACATCATGACAGGAGACATAATGTAGCCTAATCTACTGACAACAGGCCTTTAACCAGATTACATCATGACAGGAGACATAATGTAGCCTAATCTACTGACAACAGGCCTTTAACCAGATTACATCATGACAGGAGACATAATGTAATGCGTGCGTGCGTGCGTGCGTGCGTGCGTGCGTGCGTGCGTGCGTGCGTGCGTGCGTGCGTGCGCGTGTGTGTTGGCGAGAACACCAAGGCATCTCCATATATCTGGGCATCATTCTGAACACTGGGTCAAAATGCTCTCATCACCATGTTCCCCGGCAACCGCTGCCGTATCAGCTATGACAGGTACACACACACACACACACACACCAGGTATCAGCTATGACAGGTACACACACACACACACACACACCAGGTATCAGCTATGACAGGTACACACACACACCAGGTATCAGCTATGACAGGTACACACACACACACACACACCAGGTATCAGCTATGACAGGTACACACACACACACCAGGTATCAGCTATGACAGGTACACACACACACCAGGTATCAGCTATGACAGGTACATACACCAGGTATCAGTTATGACAGGTACACACACCAGGTATCAGCTATGACAGGTACACACACCAGGTATCAGCTATGACAGGACAACCTTTGTCCCTCTGTAACCCACACAGGGTAAAGTACAAGCCTGCAATTCATTCCTCCAACTACAATGTTACCAAATCACACACACACACACACCAGGGTTTCCGTTACAAGCAATTCCTCCCTATCAGTCCTTGAGCTTGGAGGGAATTGATAAGGCAGAGACCTCCCTCCAGACAGTACAGCCCTGCTCCCTCCAGACAGTACAGCCCAGTGGAGGGCCCTGCTCCCTCCAGACAGCCCAGCAGAGGGCCCTGCTCCCACCAGACAGTACAGCCCAGTGGAGGGCCCTGCTCCCTCCAGACAGCCCAGCAGAGGGCCCTGCTCCCACCAGACAGCACAGCCCAGTGGAGGGCCCTGCTCCCTCCAGACAGTACAGCCCAGCGGACGGCCCTGCTCCCTCCAGACAGTACAGCCCAGTGGAGGGCCCTGCTCCCTCCAGACAGTACAGCCCTGCTCCCTCCAGACAGTACAGCCCAGCAGAGGGCCCTACTCCCTCCAGACAGTACAGCCCAGCGGACGGCC
Organism: Salvelinus fontinalis; assembly: GCF_029448725.1. NCBI lineage: Eukaryota > Metazoa > Chordata > Actinopteri > Salmoniformes > Salmonidae > Salvelinus > Salvelinus fontinalis. Next base: position 48,234,207 of record NC_074680.1, read on the forward strand.
CTGCTCCCTCCAGACAGTACAGCCCAGCGGACGGCCCTGCTCCCTCCAGACAGTACAGCCCAGTGGAGGGCCCTGCTCCCTCCAGACAGTACAGCGGAGGGCCCTGCTCCCACCAGACAGTACAGCCCAGCGGACGGCCCTGCTCCCTCCAGACAGTACAGCCCAGCGGACGGCCCTGCTCCCTCCAGACAGTACAGCCCTGCTCCCTCCAGACAGTACAGCCCAGCAGAGGGCCCTGCTCCCTCCAGACAGTACAGCCCAGCGGAGGGAGCTGAATTCTAGTCAATATAGGACAGAGCCCTTTCCAAATGATGTGATTCAGAGGTCTATTGAACCAGTTGGAGACAGAGTCATGACATAGTGATTATATTTGACAAGTCTAAAATTGTGTGAATAATTCTCCTCATCATAAAAGTATCAGTGTGTCACCATGGTAACATGAGCGCAGCACCTGAGCGCAGCAGGGACTGAAGAAGGTTAAAATGAGTTCTGTGATTTCAGAAGACCCGTTATGAGCTAGTTGAGAACTGGGTCAGGACTAGGGGGGTTTCCGTTTTTTAATTTTTTTTTCAGGCTTTGGTCCATTTTTTGTCGTTGTTGTTGAAAAGCAAATAAATCAAAATTTGGCTCCAGCCAATTGTCTGGGTGAAGAAGAAAAACATGTCATTGTGAATCTCATGAATTTCTAACACAGAGAGAGAGAGCTTGAGGAGTCGGACACATTAATGAAAAAATTATTATTATTTTTGCATGTGTCACGCGGACAGCCCGAGCCGTGTGCAACGACGCGGACAGCCCGAGCCGCGTGCAACGACTCGGACAGCCCGAGCCGCGTGCAACGACGCGGACAGCCCGAGCCGCGTGCAACGACGCGGACAGCCCGAGCCGCGTGCAACGACGCGGACAGCCCGAGCCGCGTGCAACGACGCGGACAGCCCGAGCCGCGTGCAACGACGCGGACAGCCCGAGCCGCGTGCAACGACGCGGACAGCCCGAGCCGCGTGCAACGACGCGGACAGCCCGAGCCGCGTGCAACGACGCGGACAGCCCGAGCCGCGTGCAACGACGCGGACAGCCCGAGCCGCGTGCAACGACGCGGACAGCCCGAGCCGCGTGCAACGACGCGGACAGCCCGAGCCGCGTGCAACGACGCGGACAGCCCGAGCCGCGTGCAACGACGCGGACAGCCCGAGCCGCGTGCAACGACGCGGACAGCCCGAGCCGCGTGCAACGACGCGGACAGCCCGAGCCGCGTGCAACGACGCGGACAGCCCGAGCCGCGTGTAACGACGCGGACAGCCCGAGCCAGCCAGCTAGCTACAGCCAGCTAGCTAGAGCCAGCTAGCTACAGCCAGCCAGCTAGCTACAGCCAGCCAGCTAGCTACAGCCAGCTAGTTAGTTCCAGCTAGTTCCAGACAGCCAGCTAGTTCCAGCCAGCCAGCTAGTTCCAGCCAGCCAGCTAGTTACAGCCAGCTAGCTAGTTCCAGACAGCTAGCTAGTTCCAGACAGCTAGCTAGTTCCAGACAGCTAGCTAGTTCCAGACAGCTAGCTAGTTCCAGACAGCTAGCTAGTTCCAGACAGCTAGCTAGTTCCAGACAGCTAGCTAGTTCCAGACAGCTAGCTAGTTCCAGCCAGCTAGCTAGTTCCAGACAGCCAGCCAGCTAGCTAGTTCCAGACAGCCAGCCAGCTAGCTAGTTCCAGCCAGCCAGCCAGCTAGCTAGTTCCAGCCAGCCAGCCAGCTAGCTAGTTCCAGCCAGCCAGCCAGCTAGCTAGTTCCAGCCAGCCAGCCAGCTTGCTACAGCCAGCCAGCCAGCTTGCTACAGCCAGCCAGCCAGCTTGCTACAGCCAGCCAGCCAGCTTGCTACAGCCAGCCAGCCAGCTTGCTACAGCCAGCCAGCCAGCTTGCTACAGCCAGCCAGCCAGCTTGCTACAGCCAGCCAGCCAGCTTGCTACAGCCAGCCAGCTAGCTTGCTACAGCCAGCCAGCTAGCTTGCTACAGCCAGCCAGCTAGCTTGCTACAGCCAGCCAGCTAGCTTGCTACAGCCAGCCAGCTAGCTTGCTACAGCCAGCTAGCTTGCTACAGCCAGCTAGCTTGCTACAGCCAGCTAGCTTGCTACAGCCAGCTAGCTACAGCGTCTGTCGGTCTACGAGTTCTGTAGCACTGATCAGTCAGTCACATGGACGGATGGTTGCTGGTTGCTAGGTGAGAAGGCCTCCCAACCCAACACAAAACACACCGACCTAGCAGCAGGTAAGTGCTCTATTCAATCCGTTTCAGATTTCGTGCTATAAATTTAACGGTCATTTCAGATCACGCCGACATATGCAGCGTTTAGCGTGAATGCCGTCTCTGACCAACGCGGGAACATTTCCTTTCAAAATGGGCTTTAGCGCCGAATATACACTGCACACAGACAGACAGTTCCAAATAGCACCCTATTCCCAATTTAGTGCACTACTTTTGACCAGGGCCTGGTTAGGGGGAAGGAAATGACCAAAACAAATGTGTGTTGTCATTACTACGCCCTAACCACATGACTCCTATTGATTTTGCTGCTGCTGCTGCTGCTGCTGCTGCTGCTGCTTCTGCTGCTGTTGTTGCTGTTGCTGTTGCTGCTGCTGCTGCTGCTGCTGCTGTTGCTGCTGCTGCTGTTGCTGTTGCTGTTGTTGCTGTTGCTGTTGTTGCTGTTGCTGTTGTTGCTGTTGCTGTTGTTGCTGTTGCTGTTGCTGTTGTTGTTGCTGCTGCTGTTGCTGCTGCTGTTGTTGCTGTTGCTGTTGCTGTTGTTGTTGCTGTTGCTGTTGTTGTTGTTGAATATGATGTTCTCGTTAGCCGCGATGAGGCCCTCCCTGCTCTTTCCCGGCACTCCCTTTTTGGCCGAGCTTTTTCAGAGCAATGACAAACTTGATATCACCGTCTTTGTGTATGTTTGTAGCTCATATCTTTTCATCCTCCGGAGGATGACTGTGACAATACTTTGTATCAAAGCTCTTGGCTATGACCGAGGAGCAAGAATGTCGGCCCGGTACCCAGTCTGTGACTGCGTCTCTACATAGTGAACTACTTTTAAAATGGAAAAACACACAAACCAAATCAACAGCCCATGTTCGTTTTCCAGCGGGCAAATCAAACTGCATTCACAGGAAATCAGCTTGAATTGATCCTTTGGAGTGATTGTTGAAATCAATTCATAGGAGAAAAATTGGAAAAAGCCATGATGGGTTCTTTAAGAAAGACTTTGTGGTGAATGTTGACAGTTATTCAGATAAACTACAACACCATCCCATAACCTAAATCTCTGTGGGAAATGTTTCCAGGAAGGGAGTCAGGAGGTGGATGGGGCTGTGTGTGTCAGGCTGATCACTATTGTATTTGACGGGAATACCGCTGAGAATCTCAACGAGGACGGATTTGAAGTCAACAGAACAGGGGGCTGTTGGGATCGTGACACACAATCTGACGACGACAAAATGGGATATTACGCACGTCGGCAAAGTGTTGAGTTTCACTCCCTGCCCGCCGAGAAAGGTCTGACTGTGACCACGCATCCTGTCCAAGACTAGGGAAGAAGAGTCCAGGGAAACCCTGTCACCTCTTCTCTTGACTACTTCCTTGTCAGATTTTAGCAAAGCTTAACCCTTGATCTCATTCTCCTAACCCACTGGCCAAGATAAAGCAAAGAAGTGCGACACAAACAACAAAAAGTTACACATGGAATAAACAAACATACAGTCAATAATACAATAGAAAAAGTCTATATACAGTGAGTGCAAATTAGGTAAAATAAGGGAGGTAAGGCAATAAATAGGCCGTAGTTGTGAGATAATTACAATATAGCAATTAAACACTGGAGTGATAGATGTGCAGAAGATGAGTGTGCAAGTAGAGATACTGGGGTGCAAAGGAACAAAATAAATAAAATAAATAACAGTATGGGGATGAGGCAGTTGGATGGGCAATTTACAGATGAGCCATGTACAGGTGCAGTTACAATACAGGTAGACTAGTCACAGGTCTTAAGAGCTTACTATCAGGTACCATACAGGTTGACTGGTCACAGGTCTTACTATCAGGTACCATACAGGTAGACTGGTCGCAGGTCTTACTATCAGGTACCATACAGGTTGACTGGTCACAGGTCTTACTATCAGGTACCATACAGGTTGACTGGTCGCAGGTCTTACTATCAGGTACCATACAGGTTGACTGGTCGCAGGTCTTACTATCAGGTACCATACAGGTTGACTGGTCGCAGGTCTTACTATCAGGTACCATACAGGTTGACTAATCACAGGTCTTACTATCAGGTACCATACAGGTAGACTAGTCACAGGTCTTACTATCAGGTACCATACAGGTTGACTGGTCGCAGGTCTTACTATCAGGTACCATACAGGTAGACTAGTCACAGGTCTTACTATCAGGTACCATACAGGTTGACTAGTCACAGGTCTTACTATCAGGTACCATACAGGTTGACTGGTCGCAGGTCTTACTATCAGGTACCATACAGGTAGACTAGTCACAGGTCTTACTATCAGGTACCATACAGGTTGACTAGTCACAGGTCTTACTATCAGGTACCATTCAGATTCGCACCATCCATTACGCTTTCTTTTTTGTATTGAATCCCCTTTTTTGGCTGTCAAACACTGAATCTATGGCATTATTTAGGACGCTTGAGACAGAACCTTACACTTTACTAAATCAAATGAGTTGTTAGAACAGCAATGTGCAGACAGTGTGGTTTCACAATGATTTTCAAAATAAAACGTGCCTTTGCCGGGATTCGACCCCATTCCCTGTTGTCTGAGTGTTCTGGTCCCGGACTCTACCGGCTGAACTACCAGTCAGGTGATGCTACTTGAAAACACTCCTACCCTACATTGTCAGTAAGGTGTCCAGTAGACGTCAATGTTTGAAAACAAATTGGAAACTACTAAAAGCAGAACACCAACCATTACCGTGGAAATACTTCAACCCGGTTAACTGACAGGTTATCTAACTTACTTTAGGTAGCCAGCTAGCGTTAATTATCCAATTGACATAACTAAGTAAGCTAGTTAACGTTAGTCAATAATCCTTTGGGATTAACGTTAACGTTACAATATCTCTGCGTAGCTAAGTTTGAGGCCATATTATGTTATACATTTCACTTTAAAACTACCACTAACGTTAGCTAACGTTGTGTATTCACATCATTTAACTAGCTCGCTACTCGGGACAGTAGCCAGATAGCTAACACTGTCGGCCCAGTAACTAGCGACGTCGTTAAAGGCGATAACGTTGGTTAGCTCCGACCTTACCGCTAGTTAACTAACGTCAACGTTACCTGGCTGGCTAGTTAACGCGTATCGCTAGTTAGCTAGATAGCTTCTAGAGTCGTCATAACACGTCCACAGACGTTAAATTGGCCATATGAGCTGCTAAACCAACATTAATATATAGTTCGCTGACTGCTAGTCGATAGTATAACTTACTAGTTTGCGCTAACGTTAGCGTGTAGCTCATTCGGTTCATTAAATGCCGCAGCTAGCTAGTTAGCATTTGCTGGTTAGCTAGCTAGCGTTCCGCGCAATGAACCCCAGCCAAAACATATATATTTTTAAGTAAGCGCACCGACAAACGTTAAGTAGCTTTCATTTCAAAATACCCAACTTGTCTCCTTACCTGTGATCAGGGCCCCGATCCAAAAGTCAGTCAAATTCAATCACCAATCTCTCGAACCTGGACGATTTAAATTCCAGAGAAGTGTTGGAAATGAACTCTTATCCTGCTGCTATTCACTAGCTAGCAGTCCAGTTTCACCTGCCAGTCCACTCGCCGATTGAACCAAACCTCGCCCATAGCAACGGACTTCCCCTTGTCCTAATCCATTGGAGAATGTCTGCGAGTATAAGGTGAAATTCAAGGTGTTCGATTGGGGAAAAAATAAGTGATAGACAGATGAACGGGGCGGGACTTACAACCGGTTACTTTTGTGGTGTATGGTGTGCATTTTGAAAATACACCGTCTATAAAAATGTGATTCCAATAAGATTTTTTGATAGAATAGAGCACATCTGAATAGACTAAATCATGATGGTCAGATGGGTCCTTAACCTGCATAGACCGACTCATGATGGCCAGGCGGGTCCTTAACCTGCATAGACCGACTCATGATGGCCAGATGGGTCCTTAACCTGCATAGACTGACTCATGATGGCCAGGCGGGTCCTTAACCTGCATAGACCGACTCATGATGGCCAGATGGGTCCTTAACCTGCATAGACCGACTCATGATGGCCAGGCGGGTCCTTAACCTGCATAGACCGACTCATGATGGCCAGATGGGTCCTTAACCTGCATAGACCGACTCATGATGGCCAGATGGGTCCTTAACCTGCATAGACCGACTCATGATGGCCAGGCGGGTCCTTAACCTGCATAGACCGACTCATGGTGGCCAGGCGGGTCCTTAACCTGCATAGACCGACTCATGATGGCCAGGCGGGTCCTAAACCTGCATAGACCGACTCATGATGGCCAGGCGGGTCCTTAACCTGCATAGACTGACTCATGATGGCCAGGTGGGTCCTTAACCTGCATAGACCGACTCATGATGGCCAGGCGGGTCCTTAACCTGCATAGACCGACTCATGATGGCCAGGTGGGTCCTTAACCTGCATAGACTGACTCATGATGGCCAGGCGGGTCCTTAACCTGCATAGACCGACTCATGATGGCCAGGTGGGTCCTTAACCTGCATAGACCGACTCATGATGGCCAGGCGGGTCCTTAACCTGTGTAAACAGGTGACTTTTTCCTTCACGATTCATTAGAATGAACACTTCATTCTGTAGTGGTGACACAGGGATGAATTGCAGAGCCATAAAGCCATATATTCCTCTCAGTAACTCTGCACCAATCAAAAGGCCAGCAATGAGTCACTACTTTTTACCTGAGCCCTGTGACCCAAGCTTCTTTTGACCAGGGCCCATAGGAATCAGGTTAAAAGTAGTGCACTACATAGGGAATAGGGTGCCATTCCTGGTTAAAAGTAGTGCACTACATAGGGAATAGGGTGCCATTCCTGGTTAAAATTAGTGTACTACATAGGGAATAGGGTGCCATTCCTGGTTGAAAGTAGTACACTACATAAGGAATAGGGTGCCATTCCTGGTTAAAAGTAGTGCACTTACATAGGGAATAGGGTGCCAGTCCTGGTTGAAAGTAGTGCACTACATAAGGAATAGGGTGCAATTCCTGGTTGAAAGTAGTGCACTTACATAGGGAATAGGGTGCCAGTCCTGGTTGGTTCCGTTGACTGTCCCATTCAGACACAGTCCTATTGAATATAGTTTGACATTTTAACAGCATTTGATTCTGAACACCACTGTAATTTGCATGGTTTTTACCATGTTCGTCATTCTACTAGCAGAGAGGGCCAACACCAGCTCTTCCCCGTGAGCAAAACTGGTTGAAAATATGTCATTTCAATCTGTTTGTCTCACTGGGTTGGGTCTGGCTAAAATGATACAGTTGACTCCATTCAATCTGTAAAGCTGAAGAGTTGCATATTCCACAGTAGAAATATGAAGGTCGTTTGTGAGACGACATATTCGCCGTAAAGCTGAACTTCTACAATGTGGATTGAATAGAGCTAACTAAATTCAGAAGAAGAAGAGAGAGTACAACTGGGCCCTTTGTTCTGGTTCCTTCCATGATGTATCCATTCTGTTCTCTGCCCCCCCCCCCCAGCTTTGTTCTGGTTCCTTCCATGATGTATCCATTCTGTTCTCTGCCCCCCCCCCCCCCCACACAGCTTTGTTCTGGTTCCTTCCATGATGTATCCATTCTGTTCTTTCCCCCCCCCCCCCCCCCACAGCTTTGTTCTGGTTCCTTCCATGATGTATCCATTCTGTTCTCTGCCCCCCCCCTCCCCCCCAGCTTTGTTCTGGTTCCTTCCATGATGTATCCATTCTGTTCTCTGCCCCCCCCCCCCCCCAGCTTTGTTCTGGTTCCTTCCATGATGTATCCATTCTGTTCTCTGCCACCCCCCCCCCCCCCCCCAGCTTTGTTCTGGTTCCTTCCATGATGTATCCATTCTGTTCTCTGCCCCCCCCCAGCTTTGTTCTGGTTCCTTCCATGATGTATCCATTCTGTTCTCTGCCACCCCCCCCCCCCCCCCCCAGCTTTGTTCTGGTTCCTTCCATGATGTATCCATTCTGTTCTCTGCCCCCCCCCCCCCAGCTTTGTTCTGGTTCCTTCCATGATGCATCCATTCTGTTCTCTGCCCCCCCCCCCCCCCCCCCCCCCCCAGCTTTGTTCTGGTTCCTTCCATGATGTATCCATTCTGTTCTCTGCCCCCATCCCCCCCCCCCCAGCTTTGTTCTGGTTCCTACCATGATGTATCCATTCTGTTCTCTGCCCCCCCCCCCCCCCCCCCAGCTTTGTTGTGGTTCCTTCCATGATGTATCCATTCTGTTCTCTGCCCCCCCCCCCCCCCCCTACCCAGCTTTGTTGTGGTTCCTTCCATGATGTATCCATTCTGTTCTCTGCCCCCCCCCCCCCCCACCCAGCTTTGTTCTGGTTCCTTCCATGATGTATCCATTCTGTTCTCTGCCCCCCCCCCCCCCCCCCAGCTTTGTTGTGGTTCCTTCCATGATGTATCCATTCTGTTCTGTGGCTCCCCCCCCCCCCCACAGCTTTGTTGTGGTTCCTTCCATGATGTATCCATTCTGTTCTCTGCCCCCCCCCAGCTTTGTTCTGGTTCCTTCCATGATGTATCCATTCTGTTCTCTGCCACCCCCCCCCCCCCCCCAGCTTTGTTCTGGTTCCTTCCATGATGTATCCATTCTGTTCTCTGCCCCCCCCCCCCCCCCCCCAGCTTTGTTCTGGTTCCTTCCATGATGCATCCATTCTGTTCTCTGCCCCCCCCCCCCAGCTTTGTTCTGGTTCCTTCCATGATGTATCCATTCTGTTCTCTGCCCCCATCCCCCCCCCCCCAGCTTTGTTCTGGTTCCTACCATGATGTATCCATTCTGTTCTCTGCCCCCCCCCCAGCTTTGTTCTGGTTCCTTCCATGATGTATCCATTCTGTTCTCTGCCCCCCCCCCCCCCCCCTACCCAGCTTTGTTGTGGTTCCTTCCATGATGTATCCATTCTGTTCTCTGCCACCCCCCCCCCCCCCCCAGCTTTGTTCTGGTTCCTTCCATGATGTATCCATTCTGTTCTCTGCCCCCCCCCCCAGCTTTGTTCTGGTTCCTTCCATGATGTATCCATTCTGTTCTCTGCCCCCCCCCCCCCCCCCCTACCCAGCTTTGTTGTGGTTCCTTCCATGATGTATCCATTCTGTTCTCTGCCACCCCCCCCCCCCCCCCAGCTTTGTTCTGGTTCCTTCCATGATGTATCCATTCTGTTCTCTGCCCCCCCCCCCAGCTTTGTTCTGGTTCCTTCCATGATGTATCCATTCTGTTCTCTGCCCCCCCCCCCCCCCCCCAGCTTTGTTCTGGTTCCTTCCATGATGTATCCATTCTGTTCTCTGCCCCCCCCCCCAGCTTTGTTCTGGTTCCTTCCATGATGTATCCATTCTGTTCTCTGCCCCCCCCCCCCCCCCCCTACCCAGCTTTGTTGTGGTTCCTTCCATGATGTATCCATTCTGTTCTCTGCCACCCCCCCCCCCCCCCCCAGCTTTGTTCTGGTTCCTTCCATGATGTATCCATTCTGTTCTCTGCCCCCCCCCCCCCCCCCCCAGCTTTGTTCTGGTTCCTTCCATGATGCATCCATTCTGTTCTCTGCCCCCCCCCCCCCCCCCCCCAGCTTTGTTCTGGTTCCTTCCATGATGTATCCATTCTGTTCTCTGCCCCCATCCCCCCCCCCCCCCAGCTTTGTTCTGGTTCCTACCATGATGTATCCATTCTGTTCTCTGCCCCCCCCCCCCCCCCCCTACCCAGCTTTGTTGTGGTTCCTTCCATGATGTATCCATTCTGTTCTCTGCCCTGCCCCCCCCCCCCTCCCCACCCAGCTTTGTTCTGGTTCCTTCCATGATGTATCCATTCTGTTCTCTGCCCCCCCCCCCCCCCACCCAGCTTTGTTCTGGTTCCTTCCATGATGTATCCATTCTGTTCTCTGCCCCCCCCCCCCCCCCCAGCTTTGTTGTGGTTCCTTCCATGATGTATCCATTCTGTTCTGTGGCTCCCCCCCCCCCCCACAGCTTTGTTGTGGTTCCTTCCATGATGTATCCATTCTGTTCTCTGCCCCCCCCCAGCTTTGTTCTGGTTCCTTCCATGATGTATCCATTCTGTTCTCTGCCACCCCCCCCCCCCCCCCCAGCTTTGTTCTGGTTCCTTCCATGATGTATCCATTCTGTTCTCTGCCCCCCCCCCCCCCCCCCCCAGCTTTGTTCTGGTTCCTTCCATGATGCATCCATTCTGTTCTCTGCCCCCCCCCCCCAGCTTTGTTCTGGTTCCTTCCATGATGTATCCATTCTGTTCTCTGCCCCCATCCCCCCCCCCCCAGCTTTGTTCTGGTTCCTACCATGATGTATCCATTCTGTTCTCTGCCCCCCCCCCAGCTTTGTTCTGGTTCCTTCCATGATGTATCCATTCTGTTCTCTGCCCCCCCCCCCCCCCCCTACCCAGCTTTGTTGTGGTTCCTTCCATGATGTATCAATTCTGTTCTCTGCCACCCCCCCCCCCCCCCCAGCTTTGTTCTGGTTCCTTCCATGATGTATCCATTCTGTTCTCTGCCCCCCCCCCCAGCTTTGTTCTGGTTCCTTCCATGATGTATCCATTCTGTTCTCTGCCCCCCCCCCCCCCCCCCCTACCCCGCTTTGTTGTGGTTCCTTCCATGATGTATCCATTCTGTTCTCTGCCACCCCCCCCCCCCCCCCAGCTTTGTTCTGGTTCCTTCCATGATGTATCCATTCTGTTCTCTGCCCCCCCCCCCAGCTTTGTTCTGGTTCCTTCCATGATGTATCCATTCTGTTCTCTGCCCCCCCCCCCCCCCCCCAGCTTTGTTCTGGTTCCTTCCATGATGTATCCATTCTGTTCTCTGCCCCCCCCCCCAGCTTTGTTCTGGTTCCTTCCATGATGTATCCATTCTGTTCTCTGCCCCCCCCCCCCCCCCCCTACCCAGCTTTGTTGTGGTTCCTTCCATGATGTATCCATTCTGTTCTCTGCCACCCCCCCCCCCCCCCCCAGCTTTGTTCTGGTTCCTTCCATGATGTATCCATTCTGTTCTCTGCCCCCCCCCCCCCCCCCCCCCCCCCCCCAGCTTTGTTCTGGTTCCTTCCATGATGCATCCATTCTGTTCTCTGCCCCCCCCCCCCCCCCCCCCCCAGCTTTGTTCTGGTTCCTTCCATGATGTATCCATTCTGTTCTCTGCCCCCATCCCCCCCCCCCCCAGCTTTGTTCTGGTTCCTACCATGATGTATCCATTCTGTTCTCTGCCCCCCCCCCCCCCCCCTACCCAGCTTTGTTGTGGTTCCTTCCATGATGTATCCATTCTGTTCTCTGCCCTGCCCCCCCCCCCCTCCCCACCCAGCTTTGTTCTGGTTCCTTCCATGATGTATCCATTCTGTTCTCTGCCCTGCCCCCCCCCCCCTCCCCACCCAGCTTTGTTCTGGTTCCTTCCATGATGTATCCATTCTGTTCTCTGCCCCCCCCCCCCCACCCAGCTTTGTTCTGGTTCCTTCCATGATGTATCCATTCTGTTCTCTGCCCCCCCCCCCCCCCCCAGCTTTGTTGTGGTTCCTTCCATGATGTATCCATTCTGTTCTGTGGCTCCCCCCCCCCCCCACAGCTTTGTTGTGGTTCCTTCCATGATGTATCCATTCTGTTCTCTGCCCCCCCCCCCCCCCCCCCACCCAGCTTTGTTCTGGTTCCTTCCATGATGTATCCATTCTGTTCTCTGCCCCCCCCCCCCCCCCCCCACCCAGCTTTGTTCTGGTTCCTTCCATGATGTATCCATTCTGTTCTGTGGCTCCCCCCCCCCCCACAGCTTTGTTGTGGTTCCTTCCATGATGTATCCATTCTGTTCTCTGCCCCCCCCCCCCCAGCTTTGTTCTGGTTCCTTCCATGATGTATCCATTCTGTTCTGTGGCTCCCCCCCCCCCCCCACAGCTTTGTTGTGGTTCCTTCCATGATGTATCCATTCTGTTCTCTGCCCCCCCCCCCCCACAGCTTTGTTGTGGTTCCTTCCATGATGTATCCATTCTGTTCTCTGCCCCCCCCCCCCCCACAGCTTTGTTGTGGTTCCTTCCATGATGTATCCATTCTGTTCTCTGCCCCCCCCCCCCCCAGCTTTGTTCTGGTTCCTTCCATGATGTATCCATTCTGTTCTCTGCCCCCCCCACCCCCCCCAGCTTTGTTCTGGTTCCTTCCATGATGTATCCATTCTGTTCTCTGCCCCCCCCCCCCCCAGCTTTGTTGTGGTTCCTTCCATGATGTATCCATTCTGTTCTCTATGCAGTCCTTATGGATGGACAGTCCTTGTGGATGGACAGTCCTTATGGATGGACAGTCCTTGTGGATGGACAGTCCTTGTGGATGGTCAGTCCTTATGGATGGTCAGTCCTTGTGGATGGACAGTCCTTGTGGATGGACAGCCCTTATGGATGGACAGTCCTTGTGGATGGACAGTCCTTGTGGATGGACAGTCCTTGTGGATGGACAGCCCTTGTGGATGGACAGTCCTTATGGATGGTCAGTCCTTGTGGATGGACAGTCCTTGTGGATGGACAGCCCTTATGGATGGTCAGTCCTTATGGATGGACAGTCCTTGTGGATGGACAGCCCTTATGGATGGTCAGTCCTTATGGATGGTCAGTCCTTGTGGATGGACAGTCCTTGTGGATGGACAGCCCTTATGGATGGTCAGTCCTTATGGATGGACAGTCCTTGTGGATGGTCAGTCCTTGTATTCATAGCTCTGTCCATTAATTTGAGAGTGGTCACATGTCTGTGATTATTATCGTTAGAACAACAGATTGCCACTTTAAAGGCCAGTGGTTTATCAGCTGCATTCCACATATATCTGAGTCCTGAGGTTAAAACGGGTTTGGGCTGCAGACAGGCAGAGGTATGCTGGACTACAGAGGTAATGCTGGACTACAGAGGTAATGCTGGACTACAGAGGTAATGCTGGACTACAGAGGTATGCAGGACTACAGTGGTATGCTGGACTACAGAGGTAATGCTGGACTACAGAGGTAATGCTGGACAGACAGAGGTATGCTGGACTACAGAGGTATGCTGGACTACAGAGGTAATGCTGGACTACAGAGGTAATGCTGGACTACAGAGGTAATGCTGGACTACAGAGGTAATGCTGGACTACAGAGGTATGCAGGACTACAGTGGTATGCTGGACTACAGAGGTAATGCTGGACTACAGAGATAATGCTGGACAGACAGAGGTATGCTGGACTACAGAGGTAATGCTGGACTACAGAGGTAATGCTGGACTACAGAGGTATGCTGGACTACAGAGGTAATGCTGGACTACAGAGGTAATGCTGGACTACAGAGGTAATGCTGGACTACAGAGGTATGCAGGACTACAGTGGTATGCTGGACTACAGAGGTAATGCTGGACTACATAAGTAATGCTGGACTACAGAGGTAATGCTGGACTACAGAGGTATGCTGGACTACAGAGGTATGCTGGACTACAGAGGTAATGCTGGACTACAGAGGTAATGCTGGACTACAGAGGTAATGCAGGACTACAGTGGTATGCTGGACTACAGAGGTAATGCTGGACTACAGAGATAATGCTGGACAGACAGAGGTATGCTGGACTACAGAGGTAATGCTGGACTACAGAGGTATGCTGGACTACAGAGGTAATGCTGGACTACAGAGGTAATGCTGGACTACAGAGGTAATGCTGGACTACAGAGGTATGCAGGACTACAGTGGTATGCTGGACTACAGAGGTAATGCTGGACTACAGAGATAATGCTGGACTACATAAGTAATGCTGGACTACAGAGGTAATGCTGGACTACAGAGGTATGCTGGACTACAGAGGTAATGCTGGACTACAGAGGTATGCTGGACTACAGAGGTAATGCTGGACTACAGAGGTAATGCTGGACTACAGAGGTATGCAGGACTACAGTGGTATGCTGGACTACAGAGGTAATGCTGGACTACAGAGATAATGCTGGACTACATAAGTAATGCTGGACTACAGAGGTAATGCTGGACTACAGAGGTATGCTGGACTACAGAGGTAATGCTGGACTACAGAGGTATGCTGGACTACAGAGGTAATGCTGGACTACAGAGGTAATGCTGGACTACAGAGGTAATGCTGGACTACAGAGGTAATGCTGGACTACAGAGGTATGCTGGACTACAGAGGTAATGCTGGACTACAGAGGTAATGCTGGACTACAGAGGTATGCTGGACTACAGAGGTATGCTGGACTACAGAGGTAATGCTGGACTACAGAGGTATGCTGGACTACAGAGGTATGCAGGACTACAGTGGTATGCTGGACTACAGTGGTATGCTGGACTACTAGGAATAACTAGGCTGTACTTCGTGACAATGTGGTCAAGCCTGTTGGTGCTTTCTCCTTCACGCTCTTCCTACCTGTCGCCCTACCTGTCTCCCTATCTGTCTTCATACCTGTCTCCCTACCTGTCTCCCTATCTGTCTCCCTACCTGTCTCCCTACCTGTCTCCCTACCTGTCTCCCTATCTGTCTCCCTATCTGTCTCCCTATCTGTCTCCCTACATGTCTCCCTATCTGTCTCCCTACATGTCTCCCTACCTGTCTCCCTACCTGTCTCCCTACCTGTCTCCCTACCTGTCTCCCTATCTGTCTCCCTATCTGTCTCCCTATCTGTCTCCCTACCTGTCTCCCTACCTGTCTCCCTACCTGTCTCCCTATCTGTCTTCATACCTGTCTCCCTACCTGTCTCTGTCTTCCTATATGTCACCCTACCTGTCTTCCTACCTGTCTCCCTATCTGTCTCCCTACATGTCTTCCTATATGTCTCCCTACCTGTCTTCCTACCTGTCTCCTTACCTGTCTTCCTACCTGTCTCCTTACCTGTCTCCCTACCTGTCACCCTACCTGTCTCCCTGCATGTCTCCCTACCTGTCTTCCTACCTGTCTTCATACCTGTCTCCTTCACCCTCTCCCTACCTGTCTCCCTACCTGTCTTCCTACCTGTCTTCCTACCTGTCTCAGTCTTTGCACACAGAAACAAACATGCACACCTACTCGTATGATCAAACACAAACCAGAAATATCCCCCTGTCTGGCCTGTGATGGAAGACTTCTGATTCTCACCAACAGTTATCAGAGAGTGAATTGTGCAAACTGTAAAGTGTATCCTGTCTGTGTGTAATGCTCTCTAACCCAGAGAGAGTCTCCTGTCTGTGTGTAATGCTCTCTAACCCAGAGAGAGTCTCCTGTCTGTGTGTAATGCTCTCTAACCCAGAGAGTCTCCTGTCTGTGTGTAATGCTCTCTAACCCAGAGAGAGTCTCCTGTCTGTGTGTAATGCTCTCTAACCCAGAGAGAGTCTCCTGTCTGTGTGTAATGCTCTTTAACCCAGAGAGAGTCTCCTGTCTGTGTGTAATGCTCTCTAACCCAGAGAGAGTCTCCTGTCTGTGTGTAATGCTCTCTAACCCAGAGAGAGTCTCCTGTCTGTGTGTAATGCTCCCTAACCCAGAGAGAGTCTCCTGTCTGTGTGTAATGCTCCCTAACCCAGATTTTCCTGTCTGTGTGTAATGCTCCCTAACCCAGAGAGTCTCCTGTCTGTGTGTAATGCTCTCTAACCCAGAGAGAGTCTCCTGTCTGTGTGTAATGCTCTCTAACCCAGAGAGAGTCTCCTGTCTGTGTGTGATGCTCCCTAACCCAGAGACTACGGTCTGAACAGGCTCAGGCTGTCATTGTTTCTCAGCTCATTCAGTGGGTGTTAGAACTTATGGGGTGCGCCCCAATAATATTTCCTTCTTCCTGAAGTGTGCACTCGTTCACCACTCCACCACAAATGTAAAAGCATTAGATTGGTGTAGGTAGTTTCCACGCACCAGTCATTTTCTTTTCTAATCCATGAAGGCAAGTGCAAACAGCTGCCCACTTGAGGAGAAAGGCGAGAGGATAGGGACACCCATGGTGAGTGAGAACAGAGAATAGAGAATGTCCTCATCCACGACACCCAGGATGGACTGGAGAGTGGCCGTTCTATTCTTCAAAGATCTGGGGTGTATTCACTAGGAACCAAACGGAAGCAAACGGGCTGAAATGGGACCTGAGCTTGACCCAAAATAAACACACATTTTTTCCGTTTCAATCCCCCTCCCCCCCCTATGGTTTGCAGTAATGAACACACCCCACATTAGTTACAAAAACATTCCTTCTCAGACACAGATGCTGCGTTTGTAACCACGTGGGAGGTGGGAATTTGTAAATACCAGTTGGATGCATTCAAGTGCTTTGAACTCGTTGAGAAACGCTGATTAGCTATTGGCCAACAAGCTGTGTAAACCATAAACAAACAATGCTATCCTGCTTTTAACAAAATTGAAGATCGTTTTGTTACAATTAACTGCCAAAAAATTATGTATCAAGGTCATTTTCTTAGTAGGTGACAGAGGTCAGCATGTGGGAGGAGTGAGCTCCGGATGAAAGAGGAGTTTCCCACTATGAAAGAGTTTCCACTATGATAGATGAGTTTCCACTATGATAGATGAGTTTCCACTATGATAGATGAGTTTCCCACTATGAAAGAGGAGTTTCCCACTATGAAAGAGGAGTTTCCCACTATGATAGATGAGCTCCGGATGAAAGAGGAGTTTCCCACTATGAAAGAGGAGTTTCCCACTATGAAAGAGGAGTTTCCCACTATGAAAGAGGAGTTTCCCACTATGAAAGAGGAGTTTCCCACTATGATAGATGAGCTCCGGATGAAAGAGGAGTTTTCCACTATGAAAGATGAGTTTCCCACTATGAAAGATGAGTTTCCCACTATGAAAGATGAGTTTCCACTATGAAATATGAGTTTCCACTATGATAGATGAGTTTCCACTATGATAGAGGAGTTTTCCACTATGAAAGAGGAGTTTCCCACTATGATAGATGAGTTTCCACTATGAAAGAGGAGTTTCCCACTATGAAAGATGAGTTTCCCACTATGAAATATGAGTTTCCACTATGATAGATGAGTTTCCACTATGATAGAGGAGTTTTCCACTATGAAAGAGGAGTTTCCCACTATGATAGATGAGTTTCCCACTATGATAGATGAGTTCCCACTATGAAAGAGGAGTTTCCCACTATGAAAGAGGAGTTTCCCACTATGAAAGAGGAGTTTCCCACTATGATAGAGGAGTTTCCACTATGATAGATGAGTTTCCCACTATGATAGATGAGTTTCCACTATGAAAGAGGAGTTTCCCACTATGAAAGAGGAGTTTTCCACTATGAAAGAGGAGTTTCCCACTATGAAAGAGGAGTTTCCCACTATGAAAGAGGAGTTTCCCACTATGAAAGAGGAGTTTCCCACTATGAAAGAGGAGTTTTCCACTATGAAAGATGAGTTTCCACTATGATAGATGAGTTTCCACTATGAAAGAGGAGTTTCCCACTATGAAAGAGGAGTTTCCCACTATGAAAGAGGAGTTTCCCACTATGAAAGATGAGTTTCCCGCTATGAAAGATGAGTTTCCCGCTATGAAAGATGAGTTTCCCGCTATGAAAGATGAGTTTCCCACTATGAAAGATGAGTTTCCCACTATGAAAGATGAGTTTCCCACTAGTAATTACCAGTTGGAGGGCCGTTCAAGTAGATTTTTCCAAGTCGTAAATTCCCACTTGGTTACGAACACAGCAAGACCACAGGCTGCATGAAGCCAGATACTTTTTGTGTACCAACATTCTGTATTTATGAGGGGTTAGCCTGCCCTCTAGTGGTGTTCGGTTGTACTGCAGCCTACAGGTTCTCACGTTCCGAGAAAACTGTACATTGGAATGAATTCTCTCCCTCTTGGACATAGAAGGTACTGTTTCTCTGTCAACAACAACAAAGGTTATGATTGCGCGAGCCTGGGTACTAGTCTATGACAAGAAATGGCAAGATGGCACAAAATGACTGGTACCCAGGCTAACTATTATGTATTAAAGAACTGGAAACGGATCATTATACAAAACATTAATTTATTTCTCAAACAACATATAGGGTACTTTAACTTTACGCAAAATCCAAGCATATTTTAGTTTTATAATATTTACATAAAATCACAAAGAAAAAAACGAAACATTATTTTGGGCTTGACCATGCAAAACAACAGATAATGTTCCTGAAAATGCTTTGCATGACACTTTTTAAAAAACAGCTATTCAGTGAAATAAACACATGTTGTAATCTGTTGATTTATTGACAGACAATAAAATGTGAGATGTGCAAGAAACAGTTGAAGTTGTGAAAAGCTACGGAAGGAGAACCCACACCATCCGAGAGGAGGATGACCTCTGACAGGTGAGACCTGGGCCCGTATTCATAAAGCGTCTCACAGTAGGAGTGGTGATCTAGGATCAGGTCATGAAGAGTCTCAGTAGGAGTGGTGATCTAGGATCAGATCATAAAGAGGTCTCAGTAGGAGTGTTGATCTAGGATCAGGTCATAAAGCGTCTCACAGTAGGAGTGGTGATCTAGGATCAGGTCATAAAGCGTCTCACAGTAGGAGTGGTGATCTAGGATCAGGTCATAAAGAGTCTCAGTAGGAGTGGAGATCTAGGATCAGGTCATAAAGAGTCACAGTAGGAGTGGTGATCTAGGATCAGGTCCCCCAGGTCATTAGGATCTAGGATCAGGTCCATGTAATGTTATTCATTATGATCTAGGATCAGGTCCCCCAGGTCATTAGGATCTAGGATCAGGTCATTATGATCCAGGATCAGGTCCCCCAGGTCATTAGGATCTAGGATCAGGTCCATGTAATGCTATTCATTATGATCAGGTCCCCCAGGTCATTATAATCTAGGATCAGGTTCCCAAGATCCATGTAATGTTATTCATTGTGATCTAAAAGGAAAAACTGATCCTAGATCAACACTCCTCCTCAACACTCTTTGACCTGATCCTAGATCACCATTCCTACTGAGACTCTGTATGACCTGATCATAGATCAACACTCCTGCTGAGACTCTGTATGACCTGATCCTAGATCAACACTCCTACTGAGAGACTCTGTATGACCTGATCCTAGATCAACACTCCTACTGAGACTCTGTATGACCTGATCCTAGATCAACACTCCTACTGAGACTCTTTATGACCTGATCCTAGATCAACACTCCTACTGAGACTCTGTATGACTTGATCATAGATCAACACTCCTACTGAGACTCTTTATGACCTGATCCTAGATCAACACTCCTACTGAGAGACTCTTTATGACCTGATCCTAGATCAACACTCCTACTGAGACTCTGTATGACCTGATCCTAGATCACCACTCCTACTGAGACTCTTTATGACCTGATCCTAGATCAACACTCCTAATGAGACTCTTTGTGACCTGATCCTAGATCAACACTCCTACTGAGACTCTGTATGACCTGATCCTAGATCAACACTCCTACTGGGACTCTTTATGACCTGATCCTAGATCAACACTCCTAATGAGACTCTTTGTGACCTGATCCTAGATCAACACTCCTAATGAGACTCTTTATGACCTGATCCTAGATCACCACTCCTTGTCTGAGACTCTTTGTGACCTGATCCTAGATCACCACTCCTTGTCTGAGACTCTTTGTGACCTGATCCTAGATCACCACTCCTACTGAGACTCTTTGTGACCTGATCCTAGATCACCACTCCTACTGAGACTCTTTGTGACCTGATCCTAGATCACCACTCCTACTGAGACTCTTTGTGAATATGGGCCCAGACTTCTGACACTGTACAGTTCAGATGTCTAACAGGTGTGTGTTTGTTCCAGGTCGCTGGGTGAAGGCCTCCAGGTCTTTCATCTCAGACTCCTTGGTTCTTGTCAGTCTGACATCTCGGGACAGAAACATCCGGTAAACATCAACATAGTAGAGTTGTTTACCACATTCTTGTCCCCCCCCCCTCTCTCCTCGTCTCCCACGGAGAGGAGGAGGACAGTGTGGAGACAGATGTGATTATTTGTGTCCCTCTGCATGTCCATGTCCAGTATCGCCTCTCCCTCTTTCTCTCCTTTCCTCCATTCCACCAAACTCTTCCTCCTCTTCTCCCCAGCCACCAGAGTTCCTCTTCCTCCTCTTCTCCCCAGCCACCAGAGTTCCTCTTCCTCCTCTTCTCCCCAGCCACCAGAGTTCCTCTTCCTCCTCTTCTCTCCGGCCACCAGAGTTCCTCTTCCTCCTCTTCTCCCCAGCCACCAGAGTTCCTCTTCCTCCTCTTCTCCCCAGCCACCAGAGTTCCTCTTCCTCCTCTTCTCCCCAGCCACCAGAGTTCCTCTTCCTCCTCTTCTCCCCAGCCACCAGAGTTCCTCTTCCTCCTCTTCTCCCCAGCCACCAGAGTTCCTCTTCCTCCTCTTCTCCCCAGCCACCAGAGTTCCTCTTCCTCCTCTTCTCCCCAGCCACCAGAGTTCCTCTTCCTCCTCTTCTCCCCAGCCACCAGAGTTCCTCTTCCTCCTCTTCTCCCCAGCCACCAGAGTTCCTCTTCCTCCTCTTCTCCCCAGCCACCAGAGTTCCTCTTCCTCCTCTTCTCCCCAGCCACCAGAGTTCCTCTTCCTCCTCTTCTCCCCAGCCACCAGAGTTCCTCTTCCTCCTCTTCTCCCCAGCCACCAGAGTTCCTCTTCCTCCTCTTCTCCCCAGCCACCAGAGTTCCTCTTCCTCCTCTTCTCCCCAGCCACCAGAGTTCCTCTTCCTCCTCTTCTCCCCAGCCACCAGAGTTCCTCTTCCTCCTCTTCTCCCCAGCCACCAGAGTTCCTCTTCCTCCTCTTCTCCCCAGCCACCAGAGTTCCTCTTCCTCCTCTTCTCCCCAGCCACCAGAGTTCCTCTTCCTCTTCTTCTCCCCGGCCACCAGAGTTCCTCTTCCTCCTCTTCTCTCCGGCCACCAGAGTTCCTCTTCCTCCTCTTCTCCCCAGCCACCAGAGTTCCTCTTCCTCCTCTTCTCCCCAGCCACCAGAGTTCCTCTTCCTCCTCTTCTCCCCAGCCACCAGAGTTCCTCTTCCTCCTCTTCTCCCCAGCCACCAGAGTTCCTCTTCCTCCTCTTCTCCCCAGCCACCAGAGTTCCTCTTCCTCCTCTTCTCCCCAGCCACCAGAGTTCCTCTTCCTCCTCTTCTCCCCAGCCACCAGAGTTCCTCTTCCTCCTCTTCTCCCCAGCCACCAGAGTTCCTCTTCCTCCTCTTCTCCCCAGCCACCAGAGTTCCTCTTCCTCCTCTTCTCCCCAGCCACCAGAGTTCCTCTTCCTCCTCTTCTCCCCAGCCACCAGAGTTCCTCTTCCTCCTCTTCTCCCCAGCCACCAGAGTTCCTCTTCCTCCTCTTCTCCCCAGCCACCAGAGTTCCTCTTCCTCCTCTTCTCCCCAGCCACCAGAGTTCCTCTTCCTCCTCTTCTCCCCAGCCACCAGAGTTCCTCTTCCTCCTCTTCTCCCCAGCCACCAGAGTTCCTCTTCCTCCTCTTCTCCCCAGCCACCAGAGTTCCTCTTCCTCCTCTTCTCCCCAGCCACCAGAGTTCCTCTTCCTCCTCTTCTCCCCAGCCACCAGAGTTCCTCTTCCTCCTCTTCTCCCCAGCCACCAGAGTTCCTCTTCCTCCTCTTCTCCCCAGCCACCAGAGTTCCTCTTCCTCCTCTTCTCCCCAGCCACCAGAGTTCCTCTTCCTCCTCTTCTCCCCAGCCACCAGAGTTCCTCTTCCTCCTCTTCTCTCCAGCCACCAGAGTTCCTCTTCCTCTTCTTCTCCCCAGCCACCAGAGTTCCTCTTCCTCTTCTTCTCCCCAGCCACCAGAGTTCCTCTTCCTCTTCTTCTCCCCAGCCACCAGAGTTCCTCTTCCTCCTCTTCTCCCCAGCCACCAGAGTTCCTCTTCCTCCTCTTCTCCCCAGCCACCAGAGTTCCTCTTCCTCCTCTTCTCCCCAGCCACCAGAGTTCCTCTTCCTCTTCTTCTCCCCAGCCACCAGAGTTCCTCTTCCTCCTCTTCTCCCCAGCCACCAGAGTTCCTCTTCCTCCTCTTCTCCCCAGCCACCAGAGTTCCTCTTCCTCCTCTTCTCCCCAGCCACCAGAGTTCCTCTTCCTCCTCTTCTCCCCAGCCACCAGAGTTCCTCTTCCTCCTCTTCTCCCCAGCCACCAGAGTTCCTCTTCCTCCTCTTCTCCCCAGCCACCAGAGTTCCTCTTCCTCCTCTTCTCCCCAGCCACCAGAGTTCCTCTTCCTCCTCTTCTCCCCAGCCACCAGAGTTTCTCTTCCTCTTCTTCTCCCCAGCCACCAGAGTTCCTCTTCCTCCTCTTCTCCCCAGCCACCAGAGTTCCTCTTCCTCCTCTTCTCCCCAGCCACCAGAGTTCCTCTTCCTCCTCTTCTCCCCAGCCACCAGAGTTCCTCTTCCTCCTCTTCTCCCCAGCCACCAGAGTTCCTCTTCCTCCTCTTCTCCCCAGCCACCAGAGTTCCTCTTCCTCCTCTTCTCCCCAGCCACCAGAGTTCCTCTTCCTCTTCTTCTCTCCGGCCACCAGGTTTCAGGTAATCAGGTGATGAGTTGTGGCTCCCAGACCTGACTGGCCAGCTGGGGCCGACACTGAGTGATGGCAGGAGGGCCAACAGAAAGCTGACTGTCAAGACACAGACCACTAACAACGTGCTGCAGGGTCGGCCCTATCGGCTTCCACTTCTACAGGAGGGGTAGAAAGATGGAGGGAGAGGTAGGGGAAGGAGAGAGAGAGGGGGAGGGAGGAGAGAGGGGGGAGAGAGAGGGGGAGGAGAGAGACATATGGCTTTAGATTGGATCTCAAAGGGAATCACATTTCTATCCAAACTAGGATTAGTGTTTTATTATGGAATAATACTGTAGCTGAGAGACTAACCTCAGACCATCAGGTCATATATAGGCCCTATTCCCTATATAGTACACTACTGTTGACCAGGGCCCTATTCCCTATATAGAACACTACTGTTGACCAGGACCATATTCCCTATATAGTACACTACTGTTGACCAGGACCCTATTCCCTATATAGTACACTACTGTTGACCAGAGCCCTATTCCCTATATAGAACACTACTGTTGACCAGGACCCTATTCCCTATATAGTACACTACTGTTGACCAGAGCCCTATTCCCTATATAGAACACTACTGTTGACCAGGACCCTATTCCCTATATAGAGCACTACTGTTGACCAGAGCCCTATTCCCTATATAGTACACTACTGTTGACCAGAGCCCTATTCCCTATATAGAACACTACTATAGACCAGAGCCCTATTCCCTATATAGTACACTACTGTTGACCAGGGCCCTATTCCCTATATAGAACACTACTGTTGACCAGAGCCCTATTCCCTA
Organism: Salvelinus fontinalis; assembly: GCF_029448725.1. NCBI lineage: Eukaryota > Metazoa > Chordata > Actinopteri > Salmoniformes > Salmonidae > Salvelinus > Salvelinus fontinalis. The sequence goes on from NC_074680.1 coordinate 48,257,686, forward strand.
TATAGAACACTACTATAGACCAGAGCCCTATTCCCTATATAGTGGACCAGGACCCTATATAGAACACTACTGTTGACCAGGGCCCTATATAGTGCACTACTGTTGACCAGGGCCCTATTCCCTATATAGTACACTACTGTTGACCAGAGCCCTATTCCCTATATAGTACACTACTGTTGACCAGAGCCCTATTCCCTATATAGTACACTACTGTTGACCAGGGCCCTATTCCCTATATAGTACACTACTGTTGACCAGAGCCCTATTCCCTATATAGTGGACCAGGGCCCTATTCCCTATATAGAACACTACTGTTGACCAGGGCCCTATATAGAACACTACTGTTGACCAGAGCCCTATTCCCTATATAGAACACTACTGTTGACCAGGGCCCTATATAGTACACTACTGTTGACCAGGGCCCTATTCCCTATATAGTACACTACTATTGACCAGGGCCCTATTCCCTATATAGTACACTACTGTTGACCAGAGCCCTATTCCCTATATAGTGGACCAGGGCCCTATTCCCTATATAGTGGACCAGGACCCTATTCCCTATATAGAACACTACTTTAGACCAGGGCCCTATTCCCTATATAGTGCACTACTGTAGACCAGGGCCCTATTCCCTATATAGTACACTACTGTTGACCAGGGCCCTATTCCCTATATAGTACACTACTGTTGACCAGGGCCCTATTCCCTATATAGTGCACTACTGTTGACCAGGACCCTATATAGAACACTACTTTAGACCAGGGCCCTATTCCCTATATAGTACACTACTGTTGACCAGGGCCCTATTCCCTATATAGTGCACTACTGTTGACCAGAGCCCTATTCCCTATATAGTACACTACTGTTGACCAGGGCCCTATTCCCTATATAGTACACTACTGTTGACCAGGGCCCTATTCCCTATATAGTGCACTACTGTTGACCACAGCCCTATTCCCTATATAGAACACTACTGTTGACTAGGGCCCTATTCCCTATATAGTACACTACTGTTGACCAGGACCCTATATAGAACACTACTGTTGACCAGGGCCCTATTCCCTATATAGTACACTACTGTTGACTAGGGCCCTATTCCCTATATAGTACACTACTTTAGGCCAGAGCCCTATTCCCTATATAGTACACTACTTTAGGCCAGAGCCCTATTCCCTATATAGTACACTACTTTAGGCCAGAGCCCAGTATTTAACCTTTTATTTAACGAGGCAAGTCAGGTAAGAACAAATTGTCATTTACAATGACGGCCAAACCCAGATGATGCTGGGACAATTGTGCACCGCCCTATGGGACTCCCAATCACGGCTGGATGTGATACAGCCAGGATTCGAACCAGGGTGTATGTAGTGACGCCTCTAGCACTGAGATGCAGGGCCTTAGACCGCTGCGCCGCTCGGGAGCCAGTATTATGGGAAGACTGACGGGACCGTAGGGAGAGGAGAGGCTGGTCCACGTCCCATTCACACCTGTCTGTCTGTCTCCGTCTGTCTCACCTGTCTGTCTGTCTCACCTGTCTGTCTCCGTCTGTCTCACCTGTCTGTCTGTCTGTCTGACCTGTCTGTCTGTCTGTCTGACCTGTCTGTCTGTCTGTCTGACCTGTCTGTCTGTCTGTCTGACCTGTCTGTCTGTCTGTCTGACCTGTCTGTCTGTCTGTCTGACCTGTCTGTCTGTCTGTCTGACCTGTCTGTCTGTCTGTCTGACCTGTCTGTCTGTCTGTCTGACCTGTCTGTCTGTCTGTCTGACCTGTCTGTCTGTCTGTCTGACCTGTCTGTCTGTCTGTCTGACCTGTCTGTCTGTCTGTCTGACCTGTCTGTCTGTCTGTCTGACCTGTCTGTCTGTCTGTCTGACCTGTCTGTCTGTCTGTCTGTCTATCTCGTCTGTCTGTCTATCTCGTCTGTCTGTCTATCTCGTCTGTCTGTCTATCTCGTCTGTCTGTCTATCTCGTCTGTCTGTCTATCTCGTCTGTCTGTCTATCTCGTCTGTCTGTCTATCTCGTCTGTCTGTCTATCTCGTCTGTCTGTCTATCTCGTCTGTCTGTCTATCTCGTCTGTCTGTCTATCTCGTCTGTCTGTCTATCTCGTCTGTCTGTCTATCTCGTCTGTCTGTCTATCTCGTCTGTCTGTCTATCTCGTCTGTCTGTCTATCTCGTCTGTCTGTCTATCTCGTCTGTCTGTCTATCTCGTCTGTCTGTCTGTCTCGTCTGTCTGTCTGTCTCGTCTGTCTGTCTGTCTGTCTGTCTGTCTCACCTGTCTGTCTGTCTGTCTGTCTGTCTCACCTGTCTGACCTGTCTGTCTATCTCACCTGCCTGTCTGTCTGTCTGTCTGTCTATCTCACCTGCCTGTCTGTCTGTCTGACCTGTCTGTCGCTCTCACCTGTCTGTCTATCTCACCTGCCTGTCTGACCTGTCTGTCTATCTCACCTGTCGGGGCTCTTTCATGTTGCAGGGTTCCGTCTTGACCTTTGACCCGGCAGTGAAAGCTGTGATTGCCAGACAGATGTCCTGCTGGCGTAGAAGAGGCTCCACCAGCTGCCACCTCTGTATAAGAGAGACACAGACAGAGACAGACAGAGAGACAGAGAGACACACAGACAGAGAGACAGAGAGACACACAGACAGAGAGACAGATAGACAGAGACACAGACAGAGAGACAGAGACAGAGATGGGGTTAGTAGTGACTTTGACAGATAGCAACAATCAGAGTGCATCCCATAGCAACAGTCATAGTGCATCCCATAGCAACAGTCATAGTGCATCCCATAGCAACAGGGCAGTGGGCTAAATCATTCATGCTCTTCCTTGCACCCATGGATACACACAGCTCTCACAAACATACAGGAAAAATAACAAACACACACACAATTATAAGCACCCCCAAATTATTGTTATTATTATTATTATTATTATTATTATTACTACTACTACACACACTAACACTCTCATAACCACTATCTCCCCCTAGTGGTGGGTGATGGTACTGACCTGTGACTGTGGCCTCATAGCTCCAGAGCTTCTACTACACTCTGCCAGACCCAGGCTGTCTGAACCAAGGCTCTCCAGACACAGTCCTCCCTGTCTCAACACACTGGACACTGCATCCTGCTCCGGGATCCTGGGAGACACAAGAGGTGAGAGAGAAAGGGAGAGAGAGAGACGTGAGAGATGAGAGGTGAGAGAGAAAGGGAGAGGGAGGTGAGAGAGAGAGGAACAGGAGGTAGGAAGAGAGAGAGAGGAACGGGAGGTAAGGGAGAGAGAGAGGAACGGGAGGTAATGGAGAGAGAGAGGAACAGGAGGTAATGGAGAGAGAGAGGAACAGGAGGTAAGGAAGAGAGAGAGGAACAGGAGGTAGGAAGAGAGAGAGGAACGGGAGGTAGGAAGAGAGAGAGGAACAGGAGGTAGGAAGAGAGAGAGGAACGGGAGGTAAGGGAGAGAGAGAGGAACAGGAGGTAGGAAGAGAGAGAGGACCAGGAGGTAGGAAGAGAGAGAGGAACAGGAGGTAAGGGAGAGAGAGAGGAACAGGAGGTAGGAAGAGAGAGAGGAACAGGAGGTAGGAAGAGAGAGAGGAACAGGAGGTAGGAAGAGAGAGAGAGGAACAGGAGGTAGGAAGAGAGAGAGGAACAGGAGGTAATGGAGAGAGAGAGGAACAGGAGGTAGGAAGAGAGAGGAACAGGAGGTAGGAAGAGAGAGAGGAACAGGAGGTAGGAAGAGAGAGAGGAACAGGAGGTAGAAGAGAGAGAGAGGAACAGGAGGTAGGGAGAGAGAGAGAGGAACAGGAGGTAATGGAGAGAGAGAGGAACGGGAGGTAATGGAGAGAGAGAGGAACAGGAGGTAATGGAGAGAGAGAGGAACGGGAGGTAATGGAGAGAGAGAGGAACAGGAGGTAATGGAGAGAGAGGAACAGGAGGTAGGAAGAGAGAGAGGAACAGGAGGTAGGAAGAGAGAGAGAGGAACAGGAGGTAATGGAGAGAGAGAGGAACAGGAGGTAATGGAGAGAGAGGAACAGGAGGTAGGAAGAGAGAGAGGACCAGGAGGTAGGAAGAGAGAGAGGAACAGGAGGTAGGAAGAGAGAGAGGTACAGGAGGTAGGAAGAGAGAGAGGAACAGGAGGTAGGAAGAGAGAGAGGAACAGGAGGTAGGAAGAGAGAGAGGAACAGGAGTTAGAAGAGATAGAGGAACAGGAGGTAAGGGAGAGAGAGAGAGGAACAGGAGGTAATGGAGAGAGAGAGGAACAGGAGTTAGAAGAGATAGAGGACCAGGAGGTAGGAAGAGAGAGAGGACCAGGAGGTAATGGAGAGAGAGAGGAACGGGAGGTAAGGGAGAGAGAGAGGAACAGGAGGTAAGGGAGAGAGAGGAACAGGAGGTAAGGGAGAGAGAGGAACAGGAGGTAGGAAGAGAGAGAGGAACAGGAGGTAGGAAGAGAGAGAGGAACAGGAGGTAGGAAGAGAGAGAGGTACAGGAGGTAGGAAGAGAGAGAGGAACAGGAGGTAGGAAGAGAGAGAGGAACAGGAGGTAGGAAGAGAGAGAGGAACAGGAGTTAGAAGAGATAGAGGAACAGGAGGTAGGAAGAGAGAGAGAGGAACAGGAGGTAATGGAGAGAGAGAGGAACAGGAGGTAGGAAGAGAGAGAGGAACAGGAGGTAGGAAGAGAGAGAGGAACAGGAGTTAGAAGAAATAGAGGAACAGGAGGTAGGAAGAGAGAGAGGAACAGGAGTTAGAAGAGATAGAGGAACAGGAGGTAAGGGAGAGAGAGAGAGGAACAGGAGGTAATGGAGAGAGAGAGGAACAGGAGTTAGAAGAGATAGAGGACCAGGAGGTAGGAAGAGAGAGAGGACCAGGAGGTAATGGAGAGAGAGAGGAACGGGAGGTAAGGGAGAGAGAGAGGAACAGGAGGTAAGGGAGAGAGAGGAACAGGAGGTAAGGGAGAGAGAGGAACAGGAGGTAAGGGAGAGAGAGGAACAGGAGGTAGGAAGAGAGAGAGGAACAGGAGGTAGGAAGAGAGAGAGGAACAGGAGGTAAGGGAGAGAGAGGAACAGGAGGTAAGGGAGAGAGAGGAACAGGAGGTAGGAAGAGAGAGAGGAACAGGAGGTAAGGGAGAGAGAGGAACAGGAGGTAAGGGAGAGAGAGGAACAGGAGGTAAGGGAGAGAGAGAGGAACAGGAGGTAAGGGAGAGAGAGGAACAGGAGGTAAGGGAGAGAGAGGAACAGGATGTAGGAAGAGAGAGAGGAACAGGAGGTAAGACATCATACTGTGAAACAGTAGAATGCAGGTGAACCCAGTTGATATATAACATATTGATAATCGTCTACCCTCTACTAGTGTGCTGGCTATACTGTTATACAGAACAACTGGGTGGTTAGTGTGTAGTATATGTGTCCCAAATCTCTCCTTTCTCCCAAAGTGTGCACTTGTTCACTTCTCTTCACAAAAGGAAATGACAGTTAAATGGAAACTCCCTCTAGCCTATGCCTACCCACCCATCCCAATGCTTTAACATTTGTGGGGAGTAGTGAACGAGTGCACACTTCAGGAGTAAGGAGAGGTTATTGGGACGCAACCAGAGACTCCTCTCACCTTAGCTCAGGGTAAACGTTTTCCATATACCAATGGAAGGACTTGCAGTTCAGCTTGTGTCGTAGAGTCAGCCGGTCTGCAATGCTACAGGAAGGAATGGGAAGGGGAGAGGGGAAGGGGAGAAGGAGAGGGGAAGGGGAGAGGGGAAGGGGAGAAGGGGAGAGGGGAAGGGGAGAAGGGGAGAGGGAAGGGGAGAAGGGGAGAGGGAAGGGGAGAAGGGGAGAGGGAAGGGGAGAGGGAAGGGGGAAGGGGAGAGGGAAGGGGAGAAGGAAGGGGGAAGGAATGGGAAGGGGAGAGGGGAAGGGGAGAAGGAGAGGGGAAGGGGAGAAGGAAGGGGAGAAGGAAGGGGGAAGGGGAGAGGGAAGGGGAGAAGGAAGGGGGAAGGGGAGAAGGAGAGGGGAAGGGGAGAGGGGAAAGGGGAGAGGGGAAAGGGGAGAGGGAAGGGGAGAAGGGGAGAGGGAAGGGGAGAGGGGAAGGGGAGAAGGGGAGAGGGAAGGGGAGAGGGGAAAGGGGAGAGGGGAAAGGGGAGAGGGAAGGGGAGAAGGAAGGGGAGAAGGAAGGGGGAAGGGGAGAGGGGAAGGGGAGAAGGGGAGAGGGAAGGGGAGAAGGAAGGGGGAAGGGGAGAGGGAAGGGGAGAAGGGGAGAGGGAAGGGGGAAGGGGAGAGGGGAAGGGGAGAAGGAGAGGGGAAGGGGAGAAGGAGAGGGGAAGGGGAGAGGGGAAGGGGAGAGGGGAAGGGGAGAAGGGGAGAGGGGAAGGGGAGAAGGAGAGGGGAAGGGGAGAAGGAGAGGGGAAGGGGAGAAGGAGAGGGGAAGGAGGGAGGGAAGGGGAGAGGGGAAGGGGAGAAGGGGAGAGGGGAAGGGGAGAAGGAGAGGGGAAGGGGAGAGGGAAGGGGAGAAGGGGAGAGGGAAGGGGGAAGGGGAGAGGGAAGGGGAGAAGGAGAGGGGAAGGGGAGAGGGAAGGGGGAAGGGGAGAGGGAAGGGGGAAGGAGAGAGGGAAGGGGGAAGGGGAGAAGGAAGGGGGAAGGGGAGAGGGAAGGGGGAAGGGGAGAGGGAAGGGGGAAGGGGAGAGGGAAGGGGGAAGGGGAGAGGGAAGGGGGAAGGGGAGAAGGAAGGGGGAAGGGGAGAAGGAAGGGGGAAGGGGAGAGGGAAGGGGGAAGGGGAGAAGGAAGGGGGAAGGGGAGAAGGAAGGGGAGAAGGGGAGAGGGGAAGGGGAGAAGGGGAGAGGGGAAGGGGAGAAGGAAGGGGGAAGGGGAGAGGGGAAGGGGAGAAGGGGAGAGGGGAAGGGGAGAAGGAAGGGGGAAGGGGAGAGGGAAGGGGGAAGGGGAGAGGGGGAGAAGGAGAGGGGAAGGGGAGAGGGAAGGGGGAAGGGGAGAGGGGAAGGGGAGAAGGAGAGGGGAAGGGGAGAGGGAAGGGGGAAGGGGAGAGGGAAGGGGGAAGGGGAGAGGGAAGGGGGAAGGGGAGAAGGGGAGAAGGAGAGGGGAAGGGGAGAGGGAAGGGGGAAGGGGAGAAGGGGAGAAGGAGAGGGGAAGGGGAGAGGGAAGGGGGAAGGGGAGAGGGGAAGGGGAGAGGGAAGGGGGAAGGGGAGAAGGGGAGAGGGGAAGGGGAGAGGGGAAAGGGGAGAGGGGAAAGGGGAGAGGGAAGGGGAGAAGGGGAGAGGGAAGGGGAGAGGGGAAGGGGAGAAGGGGAGAGGGAAGGGGAGAGGGGAAAGGGGAGAGGGGAAAGGGGAGAGGGGAAAGGGGAGAGGGAAGGGGAGAAGGAAGGGGGAAGGGGAGAGGGGAAGGGGAGAAGGGGAGAGGGAAGGGGAGAAGGAAGGGGGAAGGGGAGAGGGAAGGGGAGAAGGGAAGGGGAGAAGGAGAGGGGAAGGGGAGAAGGAGAGGGGAAGGGGAGAGGGGAAGGGGAGAGGGGAAGGGGAGAGGGGAAGGGGAGAGGGGAAGGGGAGAAGGGGAGAGGGGAAGGGGAGAAGGAGAGGGGAAGGGGAGAAGGAGAGGGGAAGGGGAGAGGGAAGGGGAGAGGGGAAGGGGAGAAGGGGAGAGGGGAAGGGGAGAAGGAGAGGGGAAGGGGAGAAGGAGAGGGGAAGGGGAGAAGGAGAGGGGAAGGGGAGAGGGAAGGGGGAAGGGGAGAGGGAAGGGGGAAGGAGAGGGGAAGGGGAGAGGGAGAGGGGAAGGGGAGAGGGAAGGGGGAAGGGGAGAGGGGAAGGGGAGAAGGGGAGAGGGGAAGGGGAGAAGGAGAGGGGAAGGGGAGAAGGAGAGGGGAAGGGGAGAGGGAAGGGGGAAGGGGAGAGGGGAAGGGGAGAAGGGGAGAGGGGAAGGGGAGAAGGAGAGGGGAAGGGGAGAAGGAGAGGGGAAGGGGAGAGGGAAGGGGGAAGGGGAGAGGGAAGGGGGAAGGAGAGGGGAAGGGGAGAAGGAAGGGGGAAGGAATGGGAAGGGGAGAAGGGAAGGGGAGAGGGAAGGGGGAGAGGGGGAAGGAATGGGAAGGGGAGAGGGAAGGGGGAGAGGGGGAAGGAATGGGAAGGGGAGAGGGGAGGGGACAGGGAAGGGGGAGAGGGGGAAGGGGACAGGGAAGGGGGAGAGGGGGAAGGGGAGAGAGGGGGAAGGGGAGAGGGAAGGGGAGAGGGAGAGGGAAGGGAAGGGGACAGGGAAGGGGGAGGGGAGAGGGGGAAGGGGAGAGAGGGGGAAAGGGAGAGAGGTGGAAAGGGAGAGGGAAGGGGAGAGGGAGAGGGAAGGGGAGAGGGAAGGGGAGAGGGAAGGGGAGAGGGAAGAGGGAGAGGGAAGAGGGAGAGGGAAGAGGGAGAGGGAAGAGGGAGAGGGAGAGGGAAGGGAAGGGGACAGGGAAGGGGGAGGGGAGAGGGGGAAGGGGAGAGAGGGGGAAAGGGAGAGAGGTGGAAAGGGAGAGGGAAGGGGAGAGGGAGAGGGAAGGGGAGAGGGAAGGGGAGAGGGAAGGGGAGAGGGAAGAGGGAGAGGGAAGAGGGAGAGGGAAGAGGGAGAGGGAAGAGGGAGAGGGAAGAGGGAGAGGGAGAGGGAAGGGAAGGGGACAGGGAAGGGGGAGGGGAGAGGGGGAAGGGGAGAGAGGGGGAAAGGGAGAGAGGTGGAAAGGGAGAGGGAAGGGAGAGAAAAATATGGCAGTTTTTTCCATTTCCTGAAAAGGTTCTGTTTTGGAGATGAGGTTTTTCATCCAACAGCAAAGATATGAATAGTGTTGGTTAGAAGGTACCAGAGAGGACTACTAACCTGCCAAAGGCCCTTCCCTGGGCTGAGGGCCTTGCTGAGTAGTAGTACTGTTTATATTCATCCATCCAGACCTCCGCTGCCCGACGCGTGTTCCTGACCCCCCACACACACACACACACACACACACACACACACACACACACACACACACACACACACACACACACACACACACACCTAGTTAGGTAGGATAATAACACAGTTCAATCGTTCCTTCCTCTCTGTAATGACAGGAGCCCAGACATTTCAGTTTTCAGCTCTGAACTATCTCACCTGATCCACCAAGGGTTTGAGGATTAGTTGACTAGTTGAATCAGGTATGCTAGTTCTGGAATAGTTAAAATACATGTCCCCGAGAGGAGGGTCCCCGAGAGGAGGGTCCCCGAGAGGCTGGGAGTCCCCGAGAGGAGGGTCCCCGAGAGGAGGGTCCCCGAGAGGAGGGTCCCGAGAGGCTGGGAGTCCCTGAGAGGAGGCTCCCCGAGAGGCTGGGAGTCCCTGAGAGGAGGCTCCCCGAGAGGCTGGGAGTCCCTGAGAGGAGGCTCCCCGAGAGGCTGGGAGTCCCTGAGAGGAGGCTCCCCGAGAGGCTGGGAGTCCCTGAGAGGAGGCTCCCCGAGAGGCTGGGAGTCCCTGAGAAGACGGTCCCCGAGAGGAGGTTTGAAACGGATGGGAGTCCCCAAGAAGAAGTTTGGAAGGCTGGGAGTCCCAGAGAAGAGGTTTGAAAAAGGCAGGACTAGAGTGTGTGTCTATGGTTGTGTGTGTGTGTGTCAGTATGTGTGCATCTGTAGAGTGGATATCAGAGCGACCCAGCCAAGCTCACTTACTTGATGTATGTGAGAGCGTTGCCTTCTGGGAAGTCGTAGGGATGTCGCTTCCTGAAGACGTGTCCAACCCTGCTGCAGGGCAGAATCTCCAGACTCCCACCACACATCCACACCCTGAACGACAGCTCTGGGAAGGAGAGATGTATGAGTTAAGGTAATATGTTAATATAGACATGTTTATATAGGGGAGATAATACCCCCACACACACACACACACACACACACACACACACACACACACACACACACACACAGAGTCTGGTCTTCAACCAGAGTTAGCAGTATAGTTTTCATTATCCGAGTTAACCTGCTACAGAGCAAAATGCAGCAGACACCAGCTGGTCCAATCACATCATCAGTCACCAGCTGGTCGTCCAATCACATCATCAGTCACCAGCTGGTCCAATCACATCATCAGTCACCAGCTGGTCCAATCACATCATCAGTCACCAGCTGGTCCAATCACATCATCAGTCACCAGCTGGTCCAATCACATCATCAGTCACCAGCTGGTCCAATCACATCATCAGTCACCAGCTGGTCCAATCACATCATCAGTCAACAGCTGGTCCAGTCACATCGTCAGTCACCAGCTGGTCCAATCACATCATCAGTCAACAGCTGGTCCAATCACATCATCAGTCAACAGCTGGTCCAGTCACATCGTCAGTCAACAGCTGGTCCAATCACATCATCAGTCACCATCTGGTCCAATCACATCATCAGTCAACAGCTGGTCCAATCACATCATCAATCACCAGCTGGTCCAATCACATCATCAGTCACCAGCTGGTCCAATCACATCATCAGTCACCAGCTGGTCCAATCACATCATCAATCAACAGCTGGTCCAATCACATCATCAGTCACCATCTGGTCCAATCACATCATCAGTCAACAGCTGGTCCAATCACATCATCAATCACCAGCTGGTCCAATCACATCATCAGTCACCAGCTGGTCCAATCACATCATCAGTCAACAGCTGGTCCAGTCACATCGTCAGTCACCAGCTGGTCCAATCACATCATCAGTCAACAGCTGGTCCAATCACATCATCAGTCAACAGCTGGTCCAGTCACATCGTCAGTCACCAGCTGGTCCAATCACATCATCAGTCAACAGCTGGTCCAATCACATCATCAGTCACCATCTGGTCCAATCACATCATCAGTCAACAGCTGGTCCAATCACATCATCAATCACCAGCTGGTCCAATCACATCATCAGTCACCAGCTGGTCCAATCACATCATCAGTCACCAGCTGGTCCAATCACATCATCAATCAACAGCTGGTCCAATCACATCATCAGTCACCATCTGGTCCAATCACATCATCAGTCAACAGCTGGTCCAATCACATCATCAGTCACCAGCTGGTCCAATCACATCATCAATCAGTTAGATTCAGTAGGTGGCGATAATGTTTGAATGGTCTGCTGTCCTACCTAAAGCCATATGCCAGTCATGTTAATGGGCCAGATGGTGTTATGAAATAGGGATTGGATTGGAGTGAGTGAGTGAGTGAGTGAGTGAGTGATTGAGTGAGTGAGTGAGTGGAGTGTGTGAACTCACCAAAGTTCTCTCCTCCCCAGATGTCCATGTGAGTGTCGTATTGCCCCAGGTGGTTGAACCAGCTCTTGTCCATCACAAAGATCCCTCCTGCAATCACTGGAGTTCTACAGCAGAGAACACAGAGGACAGACTGGTACACAGTGGAGACTGGAGGTAGGCTCAGCAGGACAGACTGGTACACAGTGGAGACTGGAGGTAGGCTCAGCAGGACAGACTGGTACACAGTGGAGACTGGAGGTAGGCTCAGCAGGACAGACTGGTACACAGTGGAGACTGGAGGTAGGCTCAGCAGGACAGACTGTCACACAGTGGAGACTGGAGGTAGGCTCAGCAGGACAGACTGTCACACAGTGGAGACTGGAGGTAGGCTCAGCAGGACAGACTGTCACACAGTGGAGACTGGAGGTAGGCTCAGCAGGACAGACTGTCTGATACACACAGTGGAGACTGGAGGTAGGCTCAGCAGGACAGACTGTCACACAGTGGAGACTGGAGGTAGGCTCAGCAGGACAGACTGTCACACAGTGGAGACTGGAGGTAGGCTCAGCAGGACAGACTGTCACACAGTGGAGACTGGAGGTAGGCTCAGCAGGACAGACTGTCTGATACACACAGTGGAGACTGGAGGTAGGCTCAGCAGGACAGACTGTCACACAGTGGAGACTGGAGGTAGGCTCAGCAGGACAGACTGTCACACAGTGGAGACTGGAGGTAGGCTCAGCAGGACAGACTGTCACACAGTGGAGACTGGAGGTAGGCTCAGCAGGACAGACTGTCACACAGTGGAGACTGGAGGTAGGCTCAGCAGGACAGACTGTCACACAGTGGAGACTGGAGGTAGGCTCAGCAGGACAGACTGTCACACAGTGGAGACTGGAGGTAGGCTCAGCAGGACAGACTGGTACACACAGTGGAGACTGGAGGTAGGCTCAGCAGGACAGACTGTCACACAGTGGAGACAGGAGGTAGGCTCAGCAGGACCACATCAACATAACTAGCTACCTGATAGGCAGTGTGGGGACCACATAAACATAACTACTGTAGCTACCTGATAGACAGTGTGGAGACCACATCAACATAACTAGCTACCTGATAGGCAGTGTGGAGACCACATCAACATAACTAGCTACCTGGTAGGCAGTGTGGAGACCACATCAACATAACTAGCTACCTGATAGGCAGTGTGGGGACCACATCAACATACCTACTGTAGCTACCTGATAGGCAGTGTGGGGACCACATCAACATAACTAGCTACCTGATAGACAGTGTGGGGACCACATCAATATAACTAGCTACCTGATAGACAGTGTGGGGACCACATCAATATAACTAGCTACCTGATAGGCAGTGTGGAGACCACATCAACATAACTAGCTACCTGATAGGCAGTGTGGGGACCACATCAACATAACTACTGTAGCTACCTGATAGACAGTGTGGGGACCACATCAACACAACTACTGTAGCTACCTGATAGGCAGTGTGGGGACCACATCAACATAACTACTGTAGCTACCCGATAGGCAGTGAGGGGACCACATCAACATAACTAGCTACCTGATAGGCAGTGTGGGGACCACATCAACATAACTAGCTACCTGATAGGCAGTGTGGGGACCACATCAACATAACTACTGTAGCTACCTGATAGGCAGTGTGGGGACCACATCAATATAACTAGCTACCTGATAGGCAGTGTGGAGACCACATCAACATAACTAGCTACCTGATAGGCAGTGTGGAGACCACATCAACATAACTAGCTACCTGATAGGCAGTGTGGGGACCACATCAACATAACTACTGTAGCTACCTGATAGGCAGTGTGGGGACCACATCAACATAACTACTGTAGCTACCTGATAGGCAGTGTGGGGACCACATCAACATAACTACTGTAGCTACCTGATAGGCAGTGTGGGGACCACATCAACATAACTACTGTAGCTACATGATAGGCAGTGTGGAGACCACATCAACATAACTACTGTAGCTACCTGATAGGCAGTGTGGGGACCACATCAACATAACTAGCTACCTGATAGACAGTGTGGGGACCACATCAACATAACTAGCTACCTGATAGGCAGTGTGGAGACCACATCAACATAACTACTGTAGCTACCTGATAGGCAGTGTGGGGACCACATCAACATAACTAGCTACCTGATAGGCAGTGTGGGGACCACATCAACATAACTACTGTAGCTACCTGATATGCAGTGTGGGGACCACATCAACATAACTAGCTAACTGATAGGCAGTGTGGGGACCACATCAACATAACTACTGTAGCTACCTGATAGGCAGTGTGGGGACCACATCAACATAACTAGCTACCTGATAGACAGTGTGGGGACCACATCAACATAACTAGCTACCTGATAGGCAGTGTGGGGACCACATCAACATAACTAGCTACCTGATAGACAGTGTGGGGACCAGATTAACATAACTAGCTACCTGATAGGCAGTGTGGAGACCACATCAACATAACTACTGTAGCTACCTGATAGGCAGTGTGGGGACCACATCAACATAACTACTGTAGCTACCTGATAGGCAGTGTGGGGACCACATCAACATAACTAGCTACCTGATAGGCAGTGTGGGGACCACATCAACATAACTACTGTAGCTACCTGATAGGCAGTGTGGGGACCACATCAACATAACTACTGTAGCTACCTGATATGCAGTGTGGGGACCACATCAACATAACTAGCTACCTGATAGGCAGTGTGGGGACCACATCAACATAACTACTGTAGCTACCTGATAGGCCGTGTGGGGACCACATCAACATAACTAGCTACCTGATAGGCAGTGTGGGGACCACATCAACATAACTACTGTAGCTACCTGATAGGCACTGTGGGGACCACATCAACATAACTACTGTAGCTACCTGATAGGCAGTGTGGGGACCACATCAACATAACTAGCTACCTGATAGACAGTGTGGGGACCACATCAACATAACTAGCTACCTGATAGACAGTGTGGGGACCACATCAACAGAACTAGCTACCTGATAGGCAGTGTGGAGACCACATCAACATAACTACTGTAGCTACCTGATAGGCAGTGTGGGGACCACATCAACATAACTAGCTACCTGATAGGCAGTGTGGGGACCACATCAACATAACTACTGTAGCTACCTGATAGGCAGTGTGGGGACCACATCAACATAACTAGCTACCTGATAGGCAGTGTGGGGACCACATCAACATAACTACTGTAGCTACCTGATAGGCAGTGTGGGGACCACATCAACATAACTACTGTAGCTACCTGATAGGCAGTGTGGGGACCACATCAACATAACTAGCTACCTGATAGACAGTGTGGGGACCACATCAACATAACTAGCTACCTGATAAGCAGTGTGGGGATCACATCAACATAACTAGCTACCTGATAGACAGTGTGGGGACCACATCAACATAACTAGCTACCTGATAGGCAGTGTGGAGACCACATCAACATAACTACTGTAGCTACCTGATAGGCAGTGTGGGGACCACATCAACATAACTAGCTACCTGATAGGCAGTGTGGGGACCACATCAACATAACTACTGTAGCTACCTGATAGGCAGTGTGGGGACCACATCAACATAACTAGCTACCTGATAGGCAGTGTGGGGACCACATCAACATAACTACTGTAGCTACCTGATATGCAGTGTGGGGACCACATCAACATAACTAGCTACCTGATAGGCAGTGTGGGGACCACATCAACATAACTACTGTAGCTACCTGATAGGCAGTGTGGGGACCACATCAACATAACTACTGTAGCTACCTGATAGGCAGTGTGGGGACCACATCAACATAACTAGCTACCTGATAGACAGTGTGGGGACCACATCAACATAACTAGCTACCTGATAGGCAGTGTGGGGACCACATCAACATAACTACTGTAGCTACCTGATAGGCAGTGTGGAGACCACATCAACATAACTACTGTAGCTACCTGATAGGCAGTGAGGGGACCACATCAACATAACTAGCTACCTGATAGGCAGTGTGGAGACCACATCAACATAACTACTGTAGATACCTGATAGGCAGTGTGGGGACCACATCAACATAACTAGCTACCTGATAGACCGTGTGGGGACCACATCAACATAACTACTGTAGCTACCTGATAGGCAGTGTGGGGACCACATCAACATAACTAGCTAACTGATAGGCAGTGTGGGGACCACATCAACATAACTACTGTAGATACCTGATAGGCAGTGTGGGGACCACATCAACATAACTACTGTAGCTACCTGATAGGCAGTGTGGAGACCACATCAACATAACTAGCTACCTGATAGGCAGTGTGGGGACCACATCAACATAACTAGCTACCTGATAGGCAGTGTGGGGACCACATCAACATAACTAGCTACCTGATAGGCAGTGTGGGGACCACATCAACATAACTACTGTAGCTACCTGATAGGCAGGGTGGGGACCACATCAACATAACTAGCTACCTGATAGGCAGTGTGGGGACCACATCAACATAACTAGCTACCTGATAGGCAGTGTGGGGACCACATCAACATAACTAGCTACCTGATAGGCAGTGTGGGGACCACATCAACATAACTAGCTACCTGATAGGCAGTGTGGGGACCACATCAACATAACTACTGTAGCTACCTGATAGGCAGTGTGGGGACCACATCAATATAACTAGCTACCTGATAGACAGTGTGGGGACCACATCAACATAACTAGCTACCTGATAGGCAGTGTGGGGACCACATCAACATAACTACTGTAGCTACCTGATAGGCAGTGTGGGGACCACATCAACATGACTACTGTAGCTACCTGATAGGCAGTGTGGAGACCACATCAACATAACTACTGTAGCTACATGATAGGCAGTGTGGAGACCACATCAACATAACTACTGTAGCTACCTGATAGGCAGTGTGGGGACCACATCAACATAACTAGCTACCTGATAGACAGTGTGGGGACCACATCAACATAACTAGCCACCTGATAGACAGTGTGGGGACCACATCAACATAACTAGCTACCTGATAGGCAGTGTGGAGACCACATCAACATAACTACTGTAGCTACCTGATAGGCAGTGTGGGGACCACATCAACATAACTAGCTACCTGATAGGCAGTGTGGGGACCACATCAACATAACTACTGTAGCTACCTGATAGGCAGTGTGGGGACCACATCAACATAACTAGCTACCTGATAGGCAGTGTGGGGACCACATCAACATAACTACTGTAGCTACCTGATATGCAGTGTGGGGACCACATCAACATAACTAGCTAACTGATAGGCAGTGTGGGGACCACATCAACATAACTACTGTAGCTACCTGATAGGCAGTGTGGGGACCACATCAACATAACTACTGTAGCTACCTGATAGGCAGTGTGGGGACCACATCAACATAACTAGCTACCTGATAGACAGTGTGGGGACCACATCAACATAACTAGCTACCTGATAGGCAGTGTGGGGACCACATCAACATAACTAGCTACCTGATAGACAGTGTGGGGACCACATCAACATAACTAGCTACCTGATAGGCAGTGTGGAGACCACATCAACATAACTACTGTAGCTACCTGATAGGCAGTGTGGGGACCACATCAACATAACTAGCTACCTGATAGGCAGTGTGGGGACCACATCAACATAACTACTGTAGCTACCTGATAGGCAGTGTGGGGACCACATCAACATAACTAGCTACCTGATAGGCAGTGTGGGGACCACATCAACATAACTACTGTAGCTACCTGATATGCAGTGTGGGGACCACATCAACATAACTAGCTACCTGATAGGCAGTGTGGGGACCACATCAACATAACTACTGTAGCTACCTGATAGGCAGTGTGGGGACCACATCAACATAACTAGCTACCTGATAGGCAGTGTGGGGACCACATCAACATAACTACTGTAGCTACCTGATAGGCAGTGTGGGGACCACATCAACATAACTACTGTAGCTACCTGATAGGCAGTGTGGGGACCACATCAACATAACTAGCTACCTGACAGACAGTGTGGGGACCACATCAACATAACTAGCTACCTGATAGACAGCGTGGGGACCACATCAACATAACTAGCTACCTGATAGGCAGTGTGGAGACCACATCAATATAACTACTGTAGCTACCTGATAGGCAGTGTGGGGACCACATCAACATAACTAGCTACCTGATAGGCAGTGTGGGGACCACATCAACATAACTACTGTAGATACCTGATAGGCAGTGTGGGGACCACATCAACATAACTAGCTACCTGATAGGCAGTGTGGGGACCACATCAACATAACTACTGTAGCTACCTGATATGCAGTGTGGGGACCACATCAACATAACTAGCTACCTGATAGGCAGTGTGGGGACCACATCAACATAACTACTGTAGCTACCTGATAGGCAGTGTGGGGACCACATCAACATAACTACTGTAGCTACCTGATAGGCAGTGTGGGGACCACATCAACATAACTAGCTACCTGAAAAAGCAGTGTGGGGACCACATCAACATAACTAGCTACCTGATAGACAGTGTGGGGACCACATCAACATAACTAGCTACCTGATAGGCAGTGTGGAGACCACATCAACATAACTACTGTAGCTACCTGATAGGCAGTGTGGGGACCACATCAACATAACTAGCTACCTGATAGGCAGTGTGGGGACCACATCAACATAACTACTGTAGCTACCTGATAGGCAGTGTGGGGACCACATCAACATAACTAGCTACCTGATAGGCAGTGTGGGGACCACATCAACATAACTACTGTAGCTACCTGATATGCAGAGTGGGGACCACATCAACATAACTAGCTACCTGATAGGCAGTGTGGGGACCACATCAACATAACTACTGTAGCTACCTGATAGGCAGTGTGGGGACCACATCAACATAACTAGCTACCTGATAGACAGTGTGGGGACCACATCAACATAACTAGCTACCTGATAGGCAGTGTGGGGACCACATCAACATAACTACTGTAGCTACCTGATAGGCAGTGTGGAGACCACATCAACATAACTACTGTAGCTACCTGATAGGCAGTGTGGAGACCACATCAACATAACTAGCTACCTGATAGGCAGTGTGGGGACCACATCAACATAACTACTGTAGCTACCTGATAGGCAGTGTGGGGACCACATCAACATAACTAGCTACCTGATAGACCGTGTGGGGACCACATCAACATAACTACTGTAGTTACCTGATAGGCAGTGTGGGGACCACATCAACATAACTAGCTACCTGATAGGCAGTGTGGGGACCACATCAACATAACTACTGTAGATACCTGATAGGCAGTGTGGGGACCACATCAACATAACTACTGTAGCTACCTGATAGGCAGTGTGGAGACCACATCAACATAACTAGCTACCTGATAGGCAGTGTGGGGACCACATCAACATAACTAGCTACCTGATAGGCAGTGTGGGGACCACATCAACATAACTAGCTACCTGATAGGCAGTGTGG
The DNA here is from genome assembly GCF_029448725.1 of Salvelinus fontinalis. Lineage (NCBI taxonomy): Eukaryota > Metazoa > Chordata > Actinopteri > Salmoniformes > Salmonidae > Salvelinus > Salvelinus fontinalis. Next base: position 48,276,449 of record NC_074680.1, read on the forward strand.
GGACCACATCAACATAACTACTGTAGCTACCTGATAGGCAGGGTGGGGACCACATCAACATAACTAGCTACCTGATAGGCAGTGTGGAGACCACATCAAAATAACTAGCTACCTGATAGACAGTGTGGGGACCACATCAACATAACTAGCTACCTGATAGGCAGTGTGGAGACCACATCAACATAACTAGCTACCTGATAGGCAGTGTGGGGACCACATCAACATAACTAGCTACCTGATAGACAGTGTGGAGACCAGATCAACATAACTACTGTAGCTACCTGATCGGCAGTGTGGAGACCACATCAACATAACTAGCTACCTGATAGGCAGTGTGGGGACCACATCAACATAACTAGCTACCTGATAGGCAGTGTGGGGACCACATCAACATAACTACTGTAGCTACCTGATAGGCAGTGTGGGGACCACATCAACATAACAAGCTACCTGATAGGCAGTGTGGGGACCACATCAACATAACTAGCTACCTGATAGACAGTGTGGGGACCACATCAACATAACTAGCTACCTGATAGGCAGTGTGGGGACCACATCAACATAACTAGCTACCTGATAGGCAGTGTGGGGACCACATCAACATAACTAGCTACCTGATAGACAGTGTGGGGACCACATCAACATACCTAGCTACCTGATAGGCAGTGTGGAGACCACATCAACATAACTAGCTACCTGATAGACAGTGTGGAGACCACATCAACATAACTACTGTAGCTACCTGATAGGCAGTGTGGGGACCACATCAACATAACTACTGTAGCTACCTGATAGGCAGTGTGGGGACCACATCAACATAACTACTGTAGCTACCTGATAGGCAGTGTGGGGACCACATCAACATAACTAGCTACCTGATAGGCAGTGTGGGGACCACATCAACATAACTAGCTACCTGACAGGCTGTGTGGAGACCACATCAACATAACTAGCTACCTGATAGACAGTGTGGAGACCACATCAACATAACTACTGTAGCTACCTGATAGGCAGTGTGGGGACCACATCAACATAACTACTGTAGCTACCTGATAGGCAGTGTGGGGACCACATCAGCATAACTACTGTAGCTACCTGATAGGCAGTGTGGAGACCACATCAACATAACTACTGTAGCTACCTGATAGGCAGTGTGGGGACCACATCAACATAACTACTGTAGCTACCTGATAGGCAGTGTGGGGACCACATCAACATAACTACTGTAGCTACCTGATAGGCAGTGTGGAGACCACATCAACATAACTACTGTAGCTACCTGATAGACAGTGTGGAGACCACATCAATATAACTACTGTAGCTACCTGATAGACAGTGTGGGGACCACATCAACATAACTACTGTAGCTACATGATAGGCAGTGTGGAGACCACATCAACATAACTAGCTACCTGATAGGCAGTGTGGGGACCACATCAACATAACTACTGTAGCTACCTGATAGGCAGTGTGGAGACCACATCAACATAACTAGCTACCTGATAGGCAGTGTGGGGACCACATCAACATAACTACTGTAGCTACCTGATAGGCAGTGTGGAGACCACATCAACATAACTACTGTAGCTACCTGATAGGCAGTGTGGGGACCACATCAACATAACTAGCTACCTGATAGGCAGTGTGGGGACCACATCAACATAACTACTGTAGCTACCTGATAGGCAGGGTGGGGACCACATCAACATAACTAGCTACCTGATAGACAGTGTGGGGACCACATCAACATAACTAGCTACCTGATAGGCAGTGTGGAGACCACATCAACATAACTAGCTACCTGATAGGCAGTGTGGAGACCACATCAACATAACTACTGTAGCTACCTGATAGACAGTTTGGAGACCACATCAACATAACTACAGTAGCTACCTGATAGGCAGTGTGGGGACTACATCAACATAACTAGCTACCTGATAGGCAGTGTGGGGACCACATCAACATAACTACTGTAGCTACCTGATAGACAGCGTGGGGACCACATCAACATAACTAGCTACCTGATAGGCAGTGTGGGGACCACATCAACATAACTACTGTAGCTACCTGATAGGCAGTGTGGAGACCACATCAACATAACTAGCTACCTGATAGGCAGTGTGGAGACCACATCAACATAACTAGCTACCTGATAGACAGTGTGGGGACCACATCAACATAACTACTGTAGCTACCTGATAGGCAGTGTGGGGACCACATCAACATAACTACTGTAGCTACCTGATAGGCAGTGTGGAGATCACATCAACATAACTAGCTACCTGATAGGCAGTGTGGAGACCACATCAACATAACTAGCTACCTGATAGGCAGTGTGGGGACCACATCAACATAACTACTGTAGCTACCTGATAGGCAGTGTGGGGACCACATCAACATAACTACTGTAGCTACCTGATAGGCAGTGTGGGGACCACATCAACATAACTAGCTACCTGATAGGCAGTATGGGGACCACATCAACATAACTAGCTACCTGATAGACAGTGTGGGGACCACATAAACATAACTACTGTAGCTACCTGATGGGCAGTGTGGAGACCACATCAACATAACTAGCTACCTGATAGGCAGTGTGGAGACCACATCAACATAACTAGCTACCTGATAGACAGTGTGGGGACCACATCAACATAACTAGCTACCTGATAGGCAGTGTGGAGACCACATCAACATAACTAGCTACCTGATAGACAGTGTGGGGACCACATCAACCTAACTACTGTAGCTACCTGATAGGCAGTGTGGGGACCACATCAACATAACTAGCTACCTGATAGGCAGTGTGGGGACCACATCAACATAACTACTGTAGCTACCTGATAGGCAGTGTGGGGACCACATCAACATAACTACTTTATCTACCTGATAGGCAGTGTGGAGACCACATCAACATAACTACTGTAGCTACCTGATAGGCAGTGTGGGGACCACATCAACATAACTACTGTAGCTACCTGATAGGCAGTGTGGAGACCACATCAACATAACTACTGTAGCTACCTGATAGGCAGTGTGGGGACCACATCAACATAACTAGCTACCTGATAGACAGTGTGGGGACCACATCAACATAACTACTGTAGCTACCTGATAGGCAGTGTGGAGACCACATCAAAATAACTAGCTACATGATAGGCAGTGTGGGGACCACATCAACATAACTACTGTAGCTACCTGATAGGCAGTGTGGGGACCACATCAACATAACTACTGTAGCTACCTGATAGGCAGTGTGGAGACCACATCAACATAACTACTGTAGCTACCTGATAGGCAGTGTGGAGACCACATCAACATAACTACTGTAGCTACCTGATAGGCAGTGTGGGGACCACATCAACATAACTACTGTAGCTACCTGATAGGCAGTGTGGGGACCACATCAACATAACTAGCTACCTGATAGACAGTGTGGGGACCACATCAACATAACTACTGTAGCTACCTGATAGGCAGTGTGGGGACCACATCAACATAACTACTGTAGCTACCTGATAGGCAGTGTGGAGACCACATCAACATAACTACTGTAGCTACCTGATAGGCAGTGTGGAGACCAAATCAACATAACTAGCTACCTGATAGGCAGTGTGGGGACCACATCAACATAACTACTGTAGCTACTTGATAGGCAGTGTGGGGACCACATCAACATAACTAGCTACCTGATAGGCAGTGTGGGGACCACATCAACACAACTAGCTACCCGATAGGCAGTGTGGAGACCACATCAACATAACTACTGTAGCTACCTGATAGGCAGTGTGGGGACCACATCAACATAACTAGCTACCTGATAGGCAGTGTGGGGACCACATCAACATAACTAGCTACCTGATAGGCAGTGTGGAGACCACATCAACATAACTACTGTAGCTACCTGATAGGCAGTGTGGGGACCACATCAACATAACTACTGTAGCTACCTGATAGGCAGTGTGGGGACCACATCAACATAACTACTGTAGCTACCTGATAGGCAGTGTGGGGACCACATCAACATAACTACTGTAGCTACCTGATAGGCAGTGTGGAGACCACATCAACATAACTAGCTACCTGATAGGCAGTGTGGAGACCACATCAACATAACTAGCTACCTGATAGGCAGTGTGGGGACCACATCAACATAACTAGCTACCTGATAGGCAGTGTGGAGACCACATCAACATAACTAGCTACCTGATAGGCAGTGTGGAGACCACATCAACATAACTACTGTAGCTACCTGATAGGCAGTGTGGAGACCACATCAACATAACTACTGTAGCTACCTGATAGGCAGTGTGGGGACCACATCAACATAACTACTGTAGCTACCTGATAGGCAGTGTGGGGACCACATCAACATATCTAGCTACCTGATAGGCAGTGTGGGGACCACATCAACATAACTAGCTACCTGATAGGCAGTGTGGAGACCACATCAACATAACTACTGTAGCTACCTGATAGGCAGTGTGGAGACCACATCAACATAACTACTGTAGCTACCTGATAGACAGTGTGGGGACCACATCAACATAACTACTGTAGCTACCTGATAGGCAGTGTGGGGACCACATCAACATAACTACTGTAGCTACCTGATAGGCAGTGTGGGGACCACATCAACATAACTAGCTACCTGATAGGCAGTGTGGGGACCACATCAACATAACTAGCTACCTGATAGGCAGTGTGGAGACCACATCAACATAACTACTGTAGCTACCTGATAGACAGTGTGGGGACCACATCAACATAACTAGCTACCTGATAGGCAGTGTGGAGACCACATCAACATAACTACTGTAGCTACCTGATAGACAGTGTGGGGACCACGTCAACATAACTACTGTAGCTACATGATAGGCAGTGTGGGGACTACATCAACATAACTAGCTACCTGATAGACAGTGTGGGGACCACATCAACATAACTACTGTAGCTACCTGATAGGCAGTGTGGGGACCACATCAACATAACTAGCTACCTGATAGACAGTGTGGGGACCACATCAACATAACTAGCTACCTGATAGGCAGTGTGGAGACCACATCAACATAACTACTGTAGCTACCTGATAGACAGTGTGGAGACCACATCAACATAACTACTGTAGCTACCTGATAGGCAGTGTGGGGACCACATCAACATAACTACTGTAGCTACCTGATAGGCAGTGTGGAGACCACATCAACATAACTAGCTACCTGATAGGCAGTGTGGGGACCACATCAACATAACTACTGTAGCTACCTGATAGGCAGTGTGGAGACCACATCAACATAACTAGCTACCTGATAGGCAGTGTGGGGACCACATCAACATAACTACTGTAGCTACCTGATAGGCAGTGTGGAGACCACATCAACATAACTAGCCACCTGATAGGCAGTGTGGAGACCACATCAACATAACTACTGTAGCTACCTGATAGACAGTGTGGAGACCACATCAACATAACTACTGTAGCTACCTGATAGGCAGTGTGGGGACCACATCAACATAACTACTGTAGCTACCTGATAGGCAGTGTGGAGACCACATCAACATAACTAGCTACCTGATAGGCAGTGTGGGGACCACATCAACATAACTACTGTAGCTACCTGATAGGCAGTGTGGAGACCACATCAACATAACTAGCTACCTGATAGGCAGTGTGGGGACCACATCAACATAACTACTGTAGCTACCTGATAGACAGTGTGGAGACCACATCAACATAACTACTGTAGCTACCTGATAGACAGCGTGGAGACCACATCAACATAACTACTGTAGCTACCTGATAGACAGCGTGGGGACCACATCAACATAACTACTGTAGCTACCTGATAGACAGTGTGGGGACCACATCAACATAACTACTGTAGCTACCTGATAGGCAGTGTGGGGACCACATCAACATAACTACTGTAGCTACCTGACAGGCAGTGTGGAGACCACATCAACATAACTAGCTACCTGATAGACAGTGTGGAGACCACATCAACATAACTAGCTACCTGATAGGCAGTGTGGAGACCACATCAACATAACTAGCTACCTGATAGGCAGTGTGGAGACCACATCAACATAACTAGCTACCTGATAGGCAGTGTGGGGACCACATCAACATAACTAGCTACCTGATAGGCAGTGTGGGGACCACATCAACATAACTACTGTAGCTACCTGATAGGCAGTGTGGAGACCACATCAACATAACTACTGTAGCTACCTGATAGGCAGTGTGGAGACCACATCAACATAACTACTGTAGCTACCTGATAGGCAGTGTGGGGACCACATCAACATAACTACTGTAGCTACCTGATAGGCAGTGTGGGGACCACATCAACATAACTAGCTACCTGATAGACAGTGTGGGGACCACATCAACATAACTACTGTAGCTACCTGATAGGCAGTGTGGGGACCACATCAACATAACTACTGTAGCTACCTGATAGGCAGTGTGGAGACCACATCAACATAACTACTGTAGCTACCTGATAGGCAGTGTGGAGACCAAATCAACATAACTAGCTACCTGATAGGCAGTGTGGGGACCACATCAACATAACTACTGTAGCTACTTGATAGGCAGTGTGGGGACCACATCAACATAACTAGCTACCTGATAGGCAGTGTGGGGACCACATCAACACAACTAGCTACCCGATAGGCAGTGTGGAGACCACATCAACATAACTACTGTAGCTACCTGATAGGCAGTGTGGGGACCATATCAACATAACTAGCTACCTGATAGGCAGTGTGGAGACCACATCAACATAACTAGCTACCTGATAGGCAGTGTGGGGACCACATCAACATAACTACTGTAGCTACCTGATAGGCAGTGTGGAGACCACATCAACATAACTACTGTAGCTACCTGATAGGCAGTGTGGGGACCACATCAACATAACTACTGTAGCTACCTGATAGGCAGTGTGGGGACCACATCAACATAACTAGCTACCTGATAGACAGTGTGGGGACCACATCAACATAACTACTGTAGCTACCTGATAGGCAGTGTGGGGACCACATCAACATAACTACTGTAGCTACCTGATAGGCAGTGTGGAGACCACATCAACATAACTACTGTAGCTACCTGATAGGCAGTGTGGAGACCAAATCAACATAACTAGCTACCTGATAGGCAGTGTGGGGACCACATCAACATAACTACTGTAGCTACTTGATAGGCAGTGTGGGGACCACATCAACATAACTAGCTACCTGATAGGCAGTGTGGGGACCACATCAACACAACTAGCTACCCGATAGGCAGTGTGGAGACCACATCAACATAACTACTGTAGCTACCTGATAGGCAGTGTGGGGACCACATCAACATAACTAGCTACCTGATAGGCAGTGTGGGGACCACATCAACATAACTAGCTACCTGATAGGCAGTGTGGGGACCACATCAACATAACTACTGTAGCTACCTGATAGAAAGTGTGGGGACCACATCAACATAACTACTGTAGCTACCTGATAGGCAGTGTGGAGACCACATCAACATAACTAGCTACCTGATAGGCAGTGTGGAGACCACATCAACATAACTACTGTAGCTACCTGATAGGCAGTGTGGGGACCACATCAACATAACTACTGTAGCTACCTGATAGGCAGTGTGGGGACCACATCAACATAACTACTGTAGCTACCTGATAGGCAGTGTGGGGACCACATCAACATAACTACTGTAGCTACCTGATAGGCAGTGTGGAGACCACATCAACATAACTACCTACCTGATAGGCAGTGTGGAGACCACATCAACATAACTAGCTACCTGATAGGCAGTGTGGGGACCACATCAACATAACTAGCTACCTGATAGGCAGTGTGGAGACCACATCAACATAACTAGCTACCTGATAGGCAGTGTGGAGACCACATCAACATAACTAGCTACCTGATAGGCAGTGTGGAGACCACATCAACATAACTACTGTAGCTACCTGATAGGCAGTGTGGAGACCACATCAACATAACTACTGTAGCTACCTGATAGGCAGTGTGGGGACCACATCAACATAACTACTGTAGCTACCTGATAGGCAGTGTGGGGACCACATCAACATATCTAGCTACCTGATAGGCAGTGTGGGGACCACATCAACATAACTAGCTACCTGATAGGCAGTGTGGAGACCACATCAACATAACTACTGTAGCTACCTGATAGGCAGTGTGGAGACCACATCAACATAACTACTGTAGCTACCTGATAGACAGTGTGGGGACCACATCAACATAACTACTGTAGCTACCTGATAGGCAGTGTGGGGACCACATCAACATAACTACTGTAGCTACCTGATAGGCAGTGTGGGGACCACATCAACATAACTAGCTACCTGATAGGCAGTGTGGGGACCACATCAACATAACTAGCTACCTGATAGACAGTGTGGGGACCACATAAACATAACTACTGTAGCTACCTGATAGGCAGTGTGGAGACCACATCAACATAACTACTGTAGCTACCTGATAGGCAGTGTGGAGACCACATCAACATAACTAGCTACCTGATAGACAGTGTGGGGACCACATCAACATAACTAGCTACCTGATAGGCAGTGTGGAGACCACATCAACATAACTACTGTAGCTACCTGATAGACAGTGTGGGGACCACATCAACATAACTAGCTACCTGATAGGCAGTGTGGAGACCACATCAACATAACTACTGTAGCTACCTGATAGACAGTGTGGAGACCCACATCAACATAACTACTGTAGCTACCTGATAGACATTGTGGAGACCACATCAACATAACTACTGTAGCTACCTGATAGACAGCGTGGGGACCACATCAACATAACTACTGTAGCTACCTGATAGACAGTGTGGGGACCACATCAACATAACTACTGTAGCTACCTGATAGGCAGTGTGGGGACCACATCAACATAACTACTGTAGCTACCTGACAGGCAGTGTGGAGACCACATCAACATAACTAGCTACCTGATAGACAGTGTGGAGACCACATCAACATAACTAGCTACCTGATAGGCAGTGTGGAGACCACATCAACATAACTAGCTACCTGATAGGCAGTGTGGAGACCACATCAACATAACTAGCTACCTGATAGACAGTGTGAGGACCACATCAACATAACTAGCTACCTGATAGGCAGTGTGGGGACCACATCAACATAACTACTGTAGCTACCTGATAGGCAGTGTGGGGACCACATCAACATAACTACTGTAGCTACCTGATAGGCAGTGTGGAGACCACATCAACATAACTACTGTAGCTACCTGATAGGCAGTGTGGAGACCACATCAACATAACTAGCTACCTGATAGGCAGTGTGGAGACCACATCAACATAACTAGCTACCTGATAGGCAGTGTGGAGACCACATCAACATAACTACCTGATAGGCAGTGTGGGGACCACATCAACATAACTAGCTACCTGATAGGCAGTGTGGAGACCACATCAACATAACTACTGTAGCTACCTGATAGGCAGTGTGGAGACCACATCAACATAACTACTGTAGCTACCTGATAGGCAGTGTGGAGACCACATCAACATAACTAGCTACCTGATAGGCAGTGTGGGGACCACATCAACATAACTAGCTACCTGATAGGCAGTGTGGAGACCACATCAACATAACTAGCTACCTGATAGGCAGTGTGGAGACCACATCAACATAACTACTGTAGCTACCTGATAGGCAGTGTGGAGACCACATCAACATAACTACTGTAGCTACATGATAGGCAGTGTGGAGACCACATCAACATAACTAGCTACCTGATAGGCAGTGTGGGGACCACATCAACATAACTACTGTAGCTACCTGATAGGCAGTGTGGGGACCACATCAACATAACTAGCTACCTGATAGGCAGTGTGGAGACCACATCAACATAACTACTGTAGCTACCTGATAGGCAGTGTGGGGACCACATCAACATAACTAGCTACCTGATAGGCAGTGTGGGGACCACATCAACATAACTACTGTAGCTACCTGATAGGCAGTGTGGGGACCACATCAACATAACTAGCTACCTGATAGGCAGTGTGGGGACCACATCAACATAACTAGCTACCTGATAGGCAGTGTGGGGACCACATCAACATAACTAGCTACCTGATAGGCAGTGTGGGGTCACTCCTGGACATCTTCTGTTCGATGGGAATCTGCTCCCATTTAAAGTGTAGACTCCAGTCAAACCCTGAGAGACAGAGAGAGGGGGGGGGGGGCATTCCCACAAGGAAAATTGATAGTTTATGCTTAAGTTGAGGGTTACAATTAGGGTTCAGGGTTAGGTTTAGGGGTATGGGGTTATGGAAAATAGGATGTTGAATGGGAATCAATTGTTTGGTCCCCACAAGGATAGTAAAACAAACATGTGCGTGTGTGTGTGTGTATGGGCCTGCGTGCGTTCGTGTGCGCGTGCGTGTTCTCATACAGTAATCCTACTGACCTCCCCTCAAGTCAGCTGAAGCTGCCAAGTAGGCAAAGTTATCCAGGCTGATGACATCGATGATGGGGCTGACCACCCGGGTACGGTCCTGGGGAGAGGACACACACACACACACACACACACACACACACACACACACACACACACACACACACACATCTCCAGCATCAACAATAATTACGTGAAAACACGGTGTTTCTACCACAGGAGGTTGGTGATACCTTAATTAGGGGAGGACGGGCTCGTGTTAATGTCTGGAGCGGGAATAGGTGGAACGGTATCAAATACATCAAAACACGTGTGTTTCCATGGTTTCCGTGACTCCGTTCCAGCCATCACTATGAGCCGTCCTCCCCTCACCAGCCTCCTCTCTGTTTTTGTCGTCACGAAGAAGATAAATGTGTCCAATTACATTCAGTGACACGGATGACATCATCGAGCGAGCGTCATGTCATTTTTCACCAACTGTGATATTAGTGACCGTTGCCCCGCTCATTCCCCGGTTAAAATCGCATGATGACAATGGAACCCCCTAGCCTCAGCAGTAACAGCACGTTAGAGTGGTGCTGATGGTGTGTGTGTGTGTGTGTGTGTGTGTGTGTGTGTGTGTGTGTGTGTGTGTGTGTGTGTGTTAGCTTTACAAAAAGGGACAGTCATAGCGACTGTTTCTAATTACAGTCCTGGTTCTTTGAATGTTGACGTTAATGTTGAGCGATTAACCAACATTTTGTTATTTTGGTTTTTGAACAACTAATTGACCGAAGTTCGTTAAATTATTTCAACTCCATTTTGTTTTTTTCTTTCTTCTGTGAGCTCACTGTAGTTTCTCTAGAGATAAATCAGACCCAGCCTGAACTGTGTGATGTAGTAGGGAGTTGTAGTTTCTCTGGAGATAAATCAGACCCAGCCTGAACTGTGTGATGTAGTAGGGAGTTGTAGTTTCTCTAGAGATAAATCAGAGCCAGCCTGAACTGTGTGATGTAGTAGGGAGTTGTAGTTTCTCTAGAGATAAATCAGATCCAGTCTGAACTGTGTGATGTAGTAGGGAGTTGTAGTTTCTCTGGAGATAAATCAGATCCAGTCTGAACTGTGTGATGTAGTAGGGAGTTGTAGTTTCTCTAGAGATAAATCAGACCCAGACTGAACTGTGTGATGTAGTAGGGAGTTGTAGTTTCTCTAGAGATAAATCAGAGCCAGTCTGAACTGTGTGATGTAGTAGGGAGTTGTAGTTTCTCTAGAGATAAATCAGATCCAGTCTGAACTGTGTGATGTAGTAGGGAGTTGTAGTTTCTCTAGAGATAAATCAGATCCAGTCTGAACTGTGCGATGTAGTAGGGAGTTGTAGTTTCTCTAGAGATAAATCAGACCCACACTGAACTGTGTGATGTAGTAGGGAGTTGTAGTTTCTCTGGAGATAAATCAGATCCAGTCTGAACTGTGTGATGTAGTAGGGAGTTGTAGTTTCTCTAGAGATAAATCAGATCCAGACTGAACTGTGTGATGTAGTAGGGAGTTGTAGTTTCTCTAGAGATAAATCAGATCCAGTCTGAACTGTGTGATGTAGTAGGGAGTTGTAGTTTCTCTGGAGATAAATCAGATCCAGTCTGAACTGTGTGATGTAGTAGGGAGTTGTAGTTTCTCTAGAGATAAATCAGACCCAGCCTGAACTGTGTGATGTAGTAGGGAGTTGTAGTTTCTCTAGAGATAAATCAGATCCAGTGTGAACTGTGTGATGTAGTAGGGAGTTGTAGTTTCTCTAGAGATAAATCAGATCCAGACTGAACTGTGTGATGTAGTAGGGAGTTGTAGTTTGGTCATCTATGAACATTTGAACATCTTGGCCATGTTCTGTTATAATCTCCATCTGGCAGAGCCAGAAGAGGACTGGCCACCCCTCATAGCCTGGTTCCTCTCTAGGTTTCTTCCTAGGTTCTGGCCTTTCTAGGGAGTTTTTCCTAGCCACCATGCTTCTACACCTGCATTGCTTGCTGTTTGGGGTTTTAGGCTGGGTTTCGGTACAGCACTTCGAGATATCAGCTGATGTACGAAGGGCTATATGAATACATTTGATTGATTGATTGAACCAGCCGCACACAAGCCTAAGATCACCATGCGCAATGCCAAGCGTCAGCTGGAGGGGTGTATAGCTCGCCGCCATTAGACTATGGAGCAGTGGAAACGCGTTCTCTGTAGTGATGAATCACGCTTCACTATCTGGCAGTCTGACGGACAAATCTGGGTTTGGCGGATGCCAGGAGAACGCTACCTGCCCCAATGCATAGTGCCAACTGTAAAGTTTGGTGGAGGAGGAATAATGGTCTGGGGCTGTTTTTCATGGTTCGGGCCCCTTAGTTCCAGTGACGGGATATCTTAACGCTACAGCATACAATGACATTCTAGACGATTATGTGCTTCCAACTTTGTGGCAACAGTTTTTATTTATTTTTATTTAACCTTTATTTAACTAGGCAAGTCGGGTAAGAACAAATTCTTATTTACAATGACGGCCTACACCGGCCAAACCCAGATGATGCTGGGACAATTGCGCACCGCCCTATGGGACTCCCAATCACGGCCGGTTGTGATACAGCCTGGATACGAACCAGGGTGTCTGTAGTGGCGCCTTAGACCGCTGAACCAGGGTGTCTGTAGTGACGCCTCTAGCACTGAGGTGCAGTGCCTTCGACCGCTGCGCCACTCGGGAGCGATTAAGACTAAAGTCTGTAGTGAATGACAGATGAGTGTGAGTCATCAAGCAACATCTGTATCACGGGCTGGAGCCAGGCAGAGTGTGTGTGTGTTTGGCTGTGCATGCGAGTGAGTGAGTGAGTGAGTGCGTGAGTGCGTGAGTGCGTGAGTGCGTGAGTGCGTGAGTGCGTGAGTGCGTGAGTGCGTGAGTGAGTGAGTGAGTGAGTGTGTGCGTACCTCTTTGACCCTCTGGATCATGGGCTGTAGCCAGTCAGTGTTGACCTCACAGTGGCTGTCCAGGAAGGTCAGGATTGTGCCGGACGCCGAGTCTGCCCCTCGTACCCGGGACCGGATCAGTCCTAGGACACGGAAAAGAGTACAGTATGAGCCTGAGAAAACAGCCAGATCTCTGCAGTGGCTACTGATAGAGAACATCGAAGGTGTCTAGTTGCTGCTTCCTAAAGGCTTGGGGATAACTGTACCTAGAGAGTCGGGACGTTGAGGTTTCTGCATTACGATGCATTAACACGACACTACAACCACAGATAGAATAATGATACCAGATATTTCACCGGACGTATAAATGTGAAGCATCCGCATGGTGTTTCCACCCACTACCAAATATGGTAGTGAGTAGGAAGCCCAGTAGCAGGCAGTGGGAGTAGATGGATTTAGGGCCGACATTCTGCACATTATCTCAGCGATGAAAACATTTGATCTCAATTCAGTTTTCTGTTCCCAAAACTAGAATCTGTGTCCTCCCGAGTGGCGCAGCGGTCTAAGGCACTGCAGTGCATGGGAACTAGATCCGGGTGTGTCGCAGCCGGCCCTGACCGGGAGACCCATGAGGCGACTCACAATTGGCCCGGCGTCGTTTGGGTTAGAGGAAGGTTTGACTGGCCCGGGATGTCCTTGTTCCATCATGCTCTAGCGACTCCTGTGACGGGTCGGGTGCAAGTACGCTGACACGGTCGCCAGGTGTACGGTGTTTCTTCCGACACGTTGGTGCGGCTGGCTTCCGGGGCAGTGTGTGAAGAAGCAGTGCGGCTTGGTTGGGTTTCGGAGGACGCATGGCTCTCGACCTTCGCCTCTCCCGAGTCCGTACGGGAGTTGCAGCGATGAGACAAGACTGTAACTACCAATTGGATACCACAAAATTGGGGAGAAAAAGGGGTCAAAAAATATATATTATAAAAAATATAAAACTAGAATCTGTACCTAACAGAGCGGACAAAGTTTTGTAGACTTTACCCTTTGCCAAATGTTTTAAAAATGGTGTTGTTTAGGAGTGCAAAGGCTAATTGAGTTATTGCACACGCCCACTTCACAGAGTAGGCGTTCCCTAACGGAAATATGCAAATGTAACGCTAGTACACGCCAATAGGATCTCGCTAGGTCCCTCATTGCTTGTTCTTCCCACTATGACTCATTTGTTCCCGTTGGAAACGACAGGCTGTGGTCTATCTTGGTTAAACAAATCTTTGTTACAACATTCCATGGTTAGCCATGTTAGCTCCCAATAACATTACATGGGGAATATTTAAACAAATGGCACGTAACGGAATGTTTAGCACAACATAAAAAAAATCTAAAAGTTGTCCGAACTCGCTAAATGAATGGCTCTGTAGCTAGCTAGATAGACCTACACAATGGCAGAGCAGACAGACACAGATCCTAGACAAAACCGGTAGCTTCCAGCTTTAATTGTAGGCTAACTTTCCTTGCTAGTTTCCGCCTGAATTCATTAACCTAGTACTCTGTTTGTTATGCAAATCAGCATGCTAAATATGGTGATTTCAAAGCTGACTGTCACCAAAAACTTTTATTAATTCACTTAGTCTCCCTCGCCACCGAAAACATATTCCCTTCTTCGTCTCTCTCGCCACTAAACACATATTCACTTCTTGGTCTCCCTCGTCTCCCTCGCCACTAAAACATATTCACTTCTTCGTCTCCCTCGCCACTAAAAAACAAATTCACTTCTTCGTCTCCCTCGTCTCCCTCGCCACTAAAACATATTCACTTCTTTGTCTCCCTCGCCACTAAAAAACAAATTCACTTCTTCGTCTCCCTCGTCTCCCTCGCCACCAAAACATATTCACTTCTTCGTCTCCCTCGCCACTAAAAACATATTCACTTCTTCGTCTCCCTCGCCACTAAAAACATATTCACTTCTTCGTCTTCCTTTTAGTCGGGTTTCATAGTCAGATTCCACAAACACAAATGATGTTATTAATTTCTTAAAGATACAGCGTAAACTTTAATCATTACAATTAAATAATATGTTCTCTTAGCAGTTAATAAGTCCTAAATGGAAGGGATTGTTTGTCTGGTTCAACTGTTCTGGGGAACTACGGTAAAGTTCATGTTAAATAATGTGACTGGTTCAACTGTTCTGGGGAACTACAGTAAACTTCATGTTAAATAATGTGACTGGTTCAACTGTTCTGGGGGACTACGGTAAAGTTCATGTTAAATAATGTGACTGGTTCAACTGTTCTGGGGAACTACAGTAAACTTATTGCACAAGTTGACTGCAGGTACTTAAAAAGTAGCTACAAATATTCAAATTTATTGGAAAAACTTCAAAGAAATAGTGTTGACATATTGATTTTTTATTTGTTATTATATTTTTGACGAAAAACTAAATACTCCGGGATACTGTATACCACCCAAGCCTATGTGCAGCACACACACACACACACACACACACACACACACACACACTACTCACCCTCTCGACGTCCGTTCCTCAGGCAGCGTACTTTGGGAATCTGAGAGAGCAGTTGACAGTCCTCAGCTGGAAAAGAGGAAGGGATGTCACGTCACAAATAGAACACACACACAGACTCACACACACGCACGTACACACACATAGACTCACAGACTCACACACACACAGACTCACACACACGCACGTACACACACATAGACTCACAGACTCACACACACGCACGTACACACACAGACTCACAGACTCATACACACACAGACTCACACACACGCACGTACACACACATAGACTCACAGACTCATACACACACAGACTCACACACACACACACACAGACTCATACACACGCACGCACACACACACAGACTCATACACACGCACGTACACACACACGGACTCACACACATACACCACACACCACACAACACACACAGACTCACACACACACACACAGACTCATACACACGCACGTACACACACACAGACTCACACACACACACACACAGACTCACACACACACACACACACACAATTGTACAACTGTGATTGTGCATTTATTGTTTACACTTAAAATGACCAAAACCCAGGGATTATTATTTAGGTTTAGGAACACAATGCAATGCCAGATGATGGTGTCTGTCACGTCATACACCACACTGACTGACCGACCGACCGACCGCAACAGTCCTCTAGATTAAGACAACAGTCCTCTAGCTGCCGCTCCTTGAAAGCGGCAGCTCTAGCCTTTAGCTCAGTGCGGATGCTGCCTGTAATCCATGGCTTCTGGTTGGGGTATGTACGTACGGTCACTGTGGGGACGATGTCATCGATGCAGTTATTGATGAAGCCGATGACTGATGTGGTGTACTCCTCAATGCCATTGGAGGAATCCCCAGAACATATTCCAGTCTGTGCTAGCAAAACAGTCCTGTAGCTTAGCATCTGCTTCCTCTGACCACTTTTGTATTGATCTAGTCACTGGTGCTTTCTGCTGTAATTTTTGCTTGTAAGCAGGAATCAGGAGGATAGAATTATTGTCAGATTTGCCAAATGGAGGGCGAGGGAGAGCTTTGTATGTGTCTTTGTGTGTGGAGTATAGGTGATCCAGAATTCTTTTTCCTCTGGTTGCACATTTAACATGCTGAGAGAAATTTGGTAAAACGGATTTAAGTTTCCCTGCATTAAAGTCCCCGGCTACTAGGAGCGCCGCCTCTTAAGTTTCCCTGCTTATGGCGGAATACAGCTCATTCAATGCTGCCTTAGTGCCAGCCTCTGACTGTGGTGGTATGTAAACAGCTACAAAGAATACAGATGAAAACTCTCTAGGTAGGTAGTGTGGTCTACAGCTTATCATGAGATACTCTACCTCAGGCGAGCAAAACCTTGAGACTTCCTTAGATATTGTGCACCAGCTGTTATTTACAAAAATACATAGTCCTCCGCCCCTTCTCTTACCAGATGCCGCTGTTCTATCCTGCCGGTACAGCATATAACCAGCCAGCTGTATGTTGATGTTGTCGTCGTTCAGCCACGACTCCGTGAAGAATAAGATGTTAAAGTTTTCAATGTCCCGTTGGTAGTTTAATCTTCCGCGTATCTCTGCGATTTTATTGTCCAAAGATTGCACGTGTTCTCTGGAGTGATGAATCACGCTTCATCATCTCACAATCCGACGGACTAATCGGGGTTTGGCGGATGCCAGGAGAACTCTACCTACCCAAATGCATAGTGCCAACTGTAAAGTTTGGTGGAGGAGGAATGGTCTGGGTCTGTTTTTCATTGTTCGGGGTAGGCCCTTTAGTTCCAGTAAAGGGAACTATGTATGTATATACTGTATGTATATATATATGTTTGTGTACTTTTTATCCCTTTTTCTCCCCAATTTCGTGATAGCCAATTGGTAGTTACAGTCTTGTCCAATTGCTGCAACTCCCCTACGGACTCGGGAGAGGCGAAGGTTGAGAGCCATGCATCCTGCAAAACACGGACCCTGCCAAGCCGCACTGCTTCTTGACACAATGCCCACTTAAACCGGAAGCCAGCCATACCAATGTGTCGGAGGGTACAGCGTCCAGCTGGCGACCGGCGTCAGCTTGCAGGCACCCGGCACTCCACAAGGAGTCGCTAGAGCGCGATGGGACAAGGACATCCCGGCCAGCCGCGGGCTGCTGCACTACTCAGGAGGCGAAGGGAAATCTTAACGCCACAGCATACAATGACATTCTAGACGATTCTGTGCTTCCAACTTTGTGGTAACAGTTAGGGGAAGGCCCTTTTCCTGTTTCAGCATGGCACCGCCCCCGTGCACCGCCCCCCGCGAGGTCCATACAGAAGTGGTTTGGTCGAGATCGGTGTGGAAGAACTTGACTGGCCTGCACAGAGCCCTGACCTCAACCCCATCAAACACCTTTGGGATGAATTGGAACGCCGACTGTGAGCCAGGCCTAATCGCCCAACATCAGTGCCCAACCTTACTAATGCTCTTGTGGCTGAACGGAAGCAAGTCCCCACAGCAATGATCCAATATCTAGTGAAAAGCCTATCCATGAAGAGTGGAGGCTGTTATAGCAGCAAAGGGGGACCAACTCCATATTAATGCCCATGATTTTGGAATGAGATGTTGGACGAGCAGGTGTCCACATACTTTTGGTGATGTAGTGTACATCCCTGGACAAAGCCTCTCTCCTGCTATCTAAATCCTTCAACATGTTTTTGTGATCTACCCTCTCACGGTCTCCCTGTATGCCTGTCCCCATCTCCCAATCTGGCTTCATGCATCTCTGTGTTCTGACAGACCAAAATACAGCAGGTGGAGACAGAGAGAACCAGCTCAGCACTTCTTGTGTCAATGTAAAGAACCTCATAAAGAGTAGAGACTGAAAGGGAACCGACAGGGACCTCACAGAGAGCAGAGTTATTGTCAGAGACTCATTCTGGGAGCCGTGTAAGGACCAGAGACTATTTAAACAGGAGAACTGAGAAAAAGCAGGGAGGCCTCACGATCAGTACTGAAGTCATCTATCAGGATGATCTCCTGGATCAGAGAGGGAGGGCTCCTCATCAGGACACTGAGAGGGGGAGAGAAGACAGCATTAAACACTAAAAAGATGGTAAATTATTCATTCTTTATTGTGTGAGGCATACAATAGTACTTTACTTTTTGATGGTGCGTAGCAGGCTGGAGTGTGTTCTTAGTGTTCTATAGCAGTGTTCTAGTGTTTTACAGCAGTGTTCTAGTGTTCTACAGCAGTGTTCTAGTGTTTTACAGCAGTGTTCTACAGCAGTGTTCTAGTGTTCTACAGCAGTGTTCTAGTGTTTTACAGCCGTGTTCTAGTGTTCTATAGCAGTGTTCTAGTGTTTTACAGCAGTGTTCTAGTGTTTTACAGCAGTGTTCTAGTGTTCTACAGCAGTGTTCTAGTGTTCTACAGCAGTGTTCTAGTGTTCTACAGCAGAGTTCTAGTGTTCTACAGCAGTGTTCTAGTGTTCTGTAGCAGTGGTTCCTTACCTTTTGATGGTGCGTAGCAGGGTGGAGCGAGCCTCATTGTTGAAGGTGATGATGATGCTCGTAGGAGGAAGGTTAGCGTCATAATTCAAGGAGGCACACCTACAAACAATAAGAAGCAACATTGTTTTAGTAAAGTATTCACACCTACTGTGCATTGTGTACTGTACACCCCACACACTATAAAACCCAATGAGTGTTCGCTATCATAACAGCAAATGACATGTGATATCATGCCAGCCCATGGATGACGGTTGAACATGTGATATCATGCCAGCCCATGGATGACGGTTGAACATGTGATATCATGCCAGCCCATGGATGACGGTTGAACATGTGATATCATGCCAGCCCATGGATGACGGTTGAACATGTGATATCATGCCAGCCCATGGATGACGGTTGAACATGTGATATTATGCCAGCCCATGGATGACGGTTGAACATGTGATATTATGCCAGCCCATGGATGACGGTTGAACATGTGATATCATGCCAGCCCATGGATGACGGTTGAACATGTGATATCATGCCAGCCCATGGATGATGGATGAAGGTGCAGACATTGCATGATGTACTCTCTTTATGAGTGTGTCTTTTCGAGTCGGTCTGTGTGTAGTCACCTGTAGTGCCGTGTGTGACCCGCTCTGAGCCCAGGCGGTCTCTGTGTAGTCACCTGTAGTGTCGTGTGTCTCTGATAGCCCGCTCTGAGCCGAGTCGGTCTGTATGTAGTCACCTGTAGTGCTGTGTGTCTCTGATGACCCGCTCTGAGCCCAGTCAGTCTGTATGTAGTCACCTGTAGTGCTGTGTGTCTCTGATGACCCGCTCTGAGCCCAGTCAGTCTGTATGTAGTCACCTGTAGTGCTGTGTGTCTCTGATGACCCGCTCGGAGCCCAGTCAGTCTGTATGTAGTCACCTGTAGTGTCGTGTGTCTCTGATGACCCGCTCGGAGCCCAGTCAGTCTGTATGTAGTCACCTGTAGTGTCGTGTGTCTCTGATGACCCGCTCTGAGCCCAGTCAGTCTGTATGTAGTCACCTGTAGTGTCGTGTGTCTCTGATGACCCGCTCTGAGCCCAGGCGGTCTGTATGTAGTCACCTGTAGTGTCGTGTGTCTCTGATGACCCGCTCTGAGCCCAGGCGGTCTGTATGTAGTCACCTGTAGTGTCGTGTGTCTCTGATGACCCGCTCTGAGCCCAGGCGGTCTGTATGTAGTCACCTGTAGTGTCGTGTGTCTCTGATGACCCGCTCTGAGCCCAGGCGGTCGCTCTCGGCCAGGTTGAAGGCGTGGTCTCTGTAGGGGTCGTCTCCCGCCTTCAGCTGTTTCTCCAACAGGTACGCCTTCTCATCGAAACTACCTATGAGCTGACCCTGCTGCTGCTCCGCCCACGGAGACTGGGTCATCTGCAACGTGGGCAGAACAAAACACAGAGGTCAGGAGTCAGAGTGTCACGTTCCTGACCTATTTCTGTCAGTTTGTTATATGTGTTAGTTGGTCAGGACGTGAGTTTGGGTGGGCATTCTATGTTTTCTGTTTCTGTGTTGGTTTATTGGGTTGCCTGGTATGGCTCTTAATTAGAGGCAGGTGTTTGGCGTTCCTCTAATTAAGAGTCATATTTAGGTAGGCGTTTTCACAGTGTTCGTTGTGGGTGGTTGTCTCCTGTGTCTGTGTATATGTTTACACCATACGGGACTGTTTGCGGTTTGTTCGTTTTATGTAGTCTGTTCCTGTTCATTGCGTTCTTCACGTTATATGTAAGTTCGTCGTTCAGGTCTGTCTGCATCGTTTATTTGTTATGTTTGTTTATACAAGTTTAGTTTGTTTTTTCCGTCGTGTTCAATAAATATGTCATTTCACTACGCTGCGCCTTGGTTCCCTCAATACTCCTCCTTTTCGGTTGAAGAGGAGGAGGACCACCGTTACACAGAGGTCAAAATTCAGGAAGTAGAGGTAAAGAGAAAAGATGGGTTACCAGTTAGAAGATGGATGTCAACATTCTGACGTCATCTTTGTCTCTCACACAGTTGATGGTGACCCTATCAACCTCATTTGAAAAGCTTAGATACTGTACCACCTGATCCATAATCTGAGACACCCAGTTAGTGATCTCTTGAATGACTGTAATGTTATCTGGAACCTTTTAACCATAGGAGTGAGAGCGGAGACCGAGGAGGCGTAGGAGCTAGAGGGCAGACAGAGGAGGTGTGAGAGGGCAGACAGAGGAGGTGTAGGAGCGAGAGGGGAGACAGAGGAGGTGTAGGAGCGAGAGGGGAGACAGAGGAGGTGTAGGAGCGAGAGGGGAGACAGAGGAGGTGTAGGAGCGAGAGGGGAGACAGAGGAGGTGTAGGAGCGAGAGGGGAGACAGAGGAGGTGTAGGAGCGAGAGGGGAGACAGAGGAGGTGTAGGAGCGAGAGGGGAGACAGAGGAGGTGTGGGAGCGAGAGGGCAGACAGAGGAGGTGTGGGAGCGAGAGGGCAGACAGAGGAGGTGTAGGAGCGAGAGGGCAGACAGAGGAGGTGTAGGAGCGAGAGGGCAGACAGAGGAGGTGTAGGAGCGAGAGGGGAGACAGAGGAGGTGTAGGAGCGAGAGGGGAGACAGAGGAGGTGTAGGAGCGAGAGGGGAGACAGAGGAGGTGTAGGAGCGAGAGGGGAGACAGATGAGGTGTAGGAGCGAGAGGGGAGACAGGAGGTGTAGGAGCGAGAGGGGAGACAGGAGGTGTATGAGCGAGAGGGGAGACAGGAGGTGTATGAGCGAGAGGGGAGACAGAGGAGGTGTAGGAGCGAGAGGGGAGACAGAGGAGGTGTAGGAGCGAGAGGGGAGACAGAGGAGGTGTAGGAGCGAGAGGGGAGACAGAGGAGGTGTAGGAGCGAGAGGGGAGACAGAGGAGGTGTAGGAGCGAGAGGGGAGACAGAGGAGGTGTAGGAGCGAGAGGGGAGACAGAGGAGGTGTAGGAGCGAGAGGGGAGACAGAGGAGGTGTAGGAGCGAGAGGGGAGACAGAGGAGGTGTAGGAGCGAGAGGGGAGACAGAGGAGGTGTAGGAGCGAGAGGGCAGACAGAGGAGGTGTGGGAGCGAGAGGGGAGACAGAGGAGGTGTGGGAGCGAGAGGGCAGACAGAGGAGGTGTGGGAGCGAGAGGGCAGACAGAGGAGGTGTAGGAGCGAGAGGGCAGACAGAGGAGGTGTAGGAGCGAGAGGGCAGACAGAGGAGGTGTAGGAGCGAGAGGGGAGACAGAGGAGGTGTAGGAGCGAGAGGGGAGACAGAGGAGGTGTAGGAGCGAGAGGGGAGACAGAGGAGGTGTAGGAGCGAGAGGGGAGACAGAGGAGGTGTAGGAGCGAGAGGGGAGACAGAGGAGGTGTAGGAGCGAGAGGGGAGACAGGAGGTGTAGGAGCGAGAGGGGAGACAGGAGGTGTATGAGCGAGAGGGGAGACAGGAGGTGTATGAGCGAGAGGGGAGACAGAGGAGGTGTAGGAGCGAGAGGGGAGACAGAGGAGGTGTAGGAGCGAGAGGGGAGACAGAGGAGGTGTAGGAGCGAGAGGGGAGACAGAGGAGGTGTAGGAGCGAGAGGGGAGACAGAGGAGGTGTGGGAGTGAGAGGGCAGACAGAGGAGGTGTGGGAGCGAGAGGGGAGACAGAGGAGGTGTAGGAGCGAGAGGGGAGACAGAGGAGGTGTGAGAGGGGAGATAGAAGAGGGGTAGGAGTGAGAGGGGAGAGGAAAATACATTGAAGAGGAGAGGAATGTGATGAACGGTCCTCTGTGTTATTAACGGTCCTCTGTGTCATTAGCGGTCCTCTGTGTCATTAGCGGTCCTCTGTGTCATTAACGGTCCTCTGTGTCATGAACGGTCCTCTGTGTCATGAACGGTCCTCTGTGTCATGAACGGTCCTCTGTGTCATGAACGGTCCTCTGTGTCATGAACGGTCCTCTGTGTCATGAACGGTCCTCTGTGTCATGAACGGTCCTCTGTGTCATGAACGGTCCTCTGTGTCATGAACGGTCCTCTGTGTCATGAACGGTCCTCTGTGTCATGAACGGTCCTCTGTGTCATGAACGGTCCTCTGTGTCATGAACGGTCCTCTGTGTCATGAACGGTCCTCTGTGTCATTAACGGTCCTCTGTGTCATTAACGGTCCTCTGTGTCATTAACGGTCCTCTGTGTCATTAACGGTCCTCTGTGTCATTAACGGTCCTCTGTGTCATTAACGGTCCTCTGTGTTATTAACGGTCCTCTGTGTTATTAACGGTCCTCTGTGTTATTAACGGTCCTCTGTGTTGTTAACGGTCCTCTGTGTTGTTAACGGTCCTCTGTGTTGTTAACGGTCCTCTGTGTTGTTAACGGTCCTCTGTGTTGTTAACGGTCCTCTGTGTTGTTAACTTCACTAGGGTAGGGGGCAGCATTGGGAATTTTGGATGAAAAGTGTGCCCAAATTAAACTGCCTGCTACTCAGTCATAAAAGCTAGAATATGCATATAATTAGTAGATTTGGATAGAAAACACTCTGAGTTTCTAAAACTGTTTGAATGATGTCTGTGAGTAAAACAGAACTTATATGGCAGGCAAAAACGTGAGAAAAAATCCAACCAGGAAGTGGGAAATCTGAGGTTTGTAGGTTTGCCTATCCAATATACAGTGTCTATGGGGTCATATTGCACTTCCTAAGGCTTCCACTAGATGTCAACAGTCTTTAGAACCTTCCTGGGGTCCAAACACATTGAGACAATTACATGACACATAAAACACAGGTAAAACAGTACATCATATAACATTATTACATCACTACATATCTACAATACAAAAGTGAGTATGTGTGAGTCTTTACCTGTGTGTGTGTCTCTTCACAGTCATAGTCATGGCTCTATGTAGTACTGTGCGCCTCTCATAGTCTGTTCTGGACTTGGGGACTGTGAAGAGACCTCTGGTGGCATGTCTTATGCATGGGTAGTTTAAAACAGACACCTCAGAGAATTCAGCTTGTCAACACCTCTTACAAAAACAAGTAGTGATGAAGTCAATATCTCCTCCACTTTGAGCCAGGAGAGATTGACATGCATGTTATTAATATTAGCTCTCTGTGTACATCCAAGGGCCAGCTGTGCTGCCCTGTTCTGAGCCAATTTTAATTTTCCTAAGTCCCTTTTTGTGGCACCTGACCACACGACTGAACAGTTGTCAGGCTGGTATGAATTATTCGTGAGACAGGTGCAGGAATGTGTAGTAGTTGTTTTTTATTGTACCCAAATGACGGCGTGCCGTGTAAAGCCACGGGGGACAAAGACCAAACAAACAAAAACACAGGGTTGAAACCCAAACCAAAAAAATTGAGGAGTACCTGGAATAAATAACACGCGCACAATGTTTAACCCACACGGGACGAGACGCGTAATCATCTGCACAATCCACACAGCACAGGTACTCACACGCACCAACGGACATTGTAACAATAATCGACAGCCCAGTGGCGAAGCAAAGGGCACATTTATACAAGTACTAATCAATGGGAATAGGGGACAGGTATGCGTAATGAAAGTACCAATCCGTGGGAATAGGGGACAGGTGTACGTAATGATAGTACCAATCCGTGGGAATAGGGGACAGGTGTGCGTAATGAAAGATCCGGAGGGATCCGTGACAACAGAAGTCCAGGTGAGACAAAACGGTGTGTGTGTGTCAGTGTAGTATGTGTGAGTGTGTGGTTAGAGTCCAGTGAGTGTACATCGAACCTGTGGAAGAGAGTCAGTGCAGAAAATAAGAATACATTTGAATAAAATAAGGCGGTCAATGTAAACAGTCCAGGTAGCCATTTGATTAACTGTTCAGCAGTCTTACGGCTTGGGGGTGGGTAGAAGCTGTTCAGCAGTCTTACGGCTTGGGGGGGTAGAAACTGTTCAGCAGTCTTATGGCTTGGGGGGGTAGAAACTGTTCAGCAGTCTTACGGCTTGGGAGAGTAGAAACTGTTCAGCAGTCTTACGGCTTGGGGGGGTAGAAACTGTTCAGCAGTCTTACGGCTTGGGGGTGGGTAGAAGCTGTTCAGCAGTCTTACGGCTTGGGGGGGTAGAAACTGTTCAGCAGTCTTACGGCTTGGGAGAGTAGAAACTGTTCAGCAGTCTTATGGCTTGGGGGGGTATAAACTGTTCAGCAGTCTTATGGCTTGGGGGGGGGGGTGGGTAGAAACTGTTCAGCAGTCTTACAGCTTGGGGGGGTAGAAACTGTTCAGCAGTCTTACAGCTTGGGGGGGTAGAAACTGTTCAGCAGTCTTACGGCTTGGGGGGTTAGAAACTGTTCAGCAGTCTGTTGACTTGGAGGGAGAAGCTGTTCAGCAGTCTAATGGCTTGGGGGGTAGAAACTGTTCAGCAGTCTAACGGCTTGGGGGGGGGGGTAGAAACTGTTCAGCAGTCTTACAGCTTGGGGGGTAGAAGCTGTTCAGCAGTCTAATGGCTTGGGGGTAGAAACTGTTCAGCAGTCTTACGGCTTGGGGGGTAGAAGCTGTTCAGCAGTCTTACGGCTTGGGGGGGTAGAAACTGTTCAGCAGTCTTACGGCTTGAGGGGGTAGAAACTGCTTCTTCGGGATCGGTGTCCCTTCCACGGGACGGTTGAGCTAACGTAGGCTAATGCGATTAGCATGAGGTTGTAAGTAACAAGAACATTTCCCAGGATATAGACATATCTGATATGGGCAGAAAGCTGAAATTCTTGTTAATCTAACTGCACTGTCCAATTTACAGTAGCTATTACAGTGAAATAATACCATGCTATTGTTTGAGGAGAGTGAACGTGAAAAGTTATTAATAAACAAATTAGGCACATTTGATACTTGATACAAACATTTTAACAGAAATGCAATGGTTCATTGGATCTGTCTAAAACTTTACACATACACTGCTGCCATCTAGTGGCCAACATCTAAATTGCACCTGGGCTGAAATAATACATTGTGGCCTTTCTCTTGCATTTCAAAGATGATGGTACAAGATGAGGGAAAAAGGAAACCGCACACTGCTCTTGAAAGTATCACTGATCTTTAATAAGCTTTACTATCGGCCTCACGGCCTTCGTCAGAGCTTTTGTGAGTTAAAAAAAAATGTGCACCCTTATGTAGACCTAGCCCCACCCACATCCGTTCCACACATCGAAAGTGGTTGGAGGCGAAGGAAAAACAAATAAGTGCTACAAAATATAACAATATGCATTTCATAATTATTTGAATAAAGTGTGTAAATAAGACGTATTAAACACGTCTGTAAAACCACAATGAGGACATCGACCTACCGAGCAAGTTTTCATAAATCATTGGGTACGTCGTAAGAAAAACGTCAGAGTAAGCTGAAATAGGGGCGTAATTCATGTTCACATTTACAACATAACATCATCAGACAGAGACATGCCCCCCGACCCCCTGATATCTTAACATCATCGGCATTTCATCATTAAGACCTTTAGGAAACAATGTCTGGAGGGTGGAGATCCCCAAAACATTCTCTTTTCCTCAGAGTATTATTAATATCACCTCCCCTGTCTGATATCTTAACTTTCTCTATGCCACAAAATCTAAAAAAGGTAAAAATGTCATGTTTCAGGTCATTAAAATGTACTGCGACTGAATAATCCCTGTCGTTTCTCCTGATTGAACTTTTATGTTCTCCGATTCTCTGTTTGAGAGAACGAGAGGTTTTACCTACATAGCACAACCCACATGGACATTTAATAATGTAGATAACATGGGTGGTGGAGCACCTAATAATGTAATTTATTAGGAACCGTTTTCCTGTATGTTGGTGGCAGAAATATTCACACATCATATTGTTGCACTGTGTGCATCCTCTGCATCTATAGCAACCATTTGGTAGAGGGCGTAAAAGAGCCTGGCTGATTTTCTTTTGTGGTTGGCAGTTGGCATGAACCAATTTATCACGTAAATTGCGACCTCTCCTATATACAATAAGTGTTGGATTTTTAAATTCAGCCGGCAAAAGCTGGGTCCGATAATAAAAGATGCCAGTGTTTCTTGACAGCGTCTCACACTTTTCGCGAGTTCAAAGTATATGTAGTTGTGAACATTACGGAGTGTCCTGTAGCTTTAGCGGGTCTTTTTTGTAACAGTTCATCTCGTGTTTTTTCCCAGTGCCAAATTATGAGCTTCATCCACACATTGTGACGAATAGCCTCTTCTTAGAAACCTCATGCGTATCTCTGCTGCTTTTTCTAGATAGTCCTCTGTGGAGTGACATATACGACACAGTCTGAAAAAACTGGCTTCTTGGAAGTCCTCTTTTTAATGGCCCAGGGTGGAAGCTGTCCCCCTGTAATACAGTACTTCTGTCCGTTTCTTTTCTATACAGAGTTGTAAACAGGGTTCCATTTGATTTCTCAATCCACATATCGAGGCAACGAACACGTTGAGTGTCACGTTCAATAGTGAATTTGAGATTGGGGTCAATGTCGTTGAGTAGTGGCGTAAAATCTGACAGCTCTTTTTCCAATGTTAAACCCGTTATTGGGGAGATCTTGTTGATGAAGTCTATAGAGTCTTTTACATAGGATGGCAATGCTTTGCACATGAGATTTAATAAAAGAGTCTACAAAGATAGACAACAGCTCTAGTATTGAGCCTATTCCTGCAACCACTGGTCTGCCTGGATAGTTGCCTTGTTGTGTTTGAGGTTTGTGTAGTTTCGGTAAAATGTACATGTGTAACAGTTTAACTTTAGTCCGTCCCCTCGCCCCGACCAGGGCGCGAACCAGGGACCCTCTGCACACATCAACAACAGTCACCCACGAAGCATCGTTACCCATCGCAGAGCAAGGGGAATCACTACTTCAAGGTATCAAAGCGAGTCACGTCACCGATTGAAAGGCTATTAGCGCGCACCACCTAGCCATTTCACATCCGTTACACAGGCATGGACGTATCTCACATTTGCAGCAAATATATTCATATTCAGGTTTTGAGAGGTGGTTAAATAGGGCTCCAGATTAGAGGATATTTCCCTTTGGAACACCTGTGTGGGATCAACACTCAGTTTTCTATAGAAATGTTCATTACTGAGTTGTCTCTGAATCTCTTCTTCGTATTTTTCATAGTTTAAAACAACCACAGCACCTGACTTATCTGCAGGTTTAATAACCAAAGATGAATCTTTCATTAGTTCTTCTGAATGTGGTTTGTTTGTCTCGTATATACTGACATGACTTCTTGTTGCTCCTGTCCTTGGGCCTTCCCATGCTCCTGTCCTTGGGCCTTCCCATGCTCCTGTCCTTGGGCCTTCCCATGCTCCTGTCCTTGGGCCTTCCCATGCTCCTGTCCTTGGGCCTTCCCATGCTCCTGTCCTTGGGCCTTCCCATGCTCCTGTCCTTGGGCCTTCCCATGCTCCTGTCCTTGGGCCTTCCCATGCGTACACCTGGTTGAGCTGGTAGTCCTAGGTGTTGAGCTGATATTTCTTGATCTTTGTTGCTTGTAGAAAGTCTCTACATTTCCCAATGGAGTGTTGATCGTGTCGTCTATGGCTGTGAAGTTTGGGCCTAGAATCTCCTTCATTATAACCTCTTTATAACCTCATTATAACCTCATATATAACCTCATGTTCGCTGATCTTAACTTCAACTTATTTTACTTCCTTCGACACATGTTCCACGATTAATAGGATTAAATCTAAATAACATTTGTTGAGGATTTTACCCCATTTCTGAACGAAAGTGGTTGTTTTTCCCTATTGTAGGCTCCTGTATTCTCAGTCCTCTTGGAATGCGCTTGTTGGTACGGCAACTGCTCTGCCCACAACCGTAAGGCTCTCCAGAGGGTAGTGAGGTCTGCACAACGCATCACCGGGGGCAAACTACCTGCCCTCCAGGACACCTACACCACCCGATGTCACAGGAAAGCCATAAAGATCATCAAGGACAACAACCACCCAAGCCACTGCCTGTTCACCCCGCTATCATCCAGAAGGAGAGGTCAGTACAGGTGCATCAAAGCTGGGACCGAGAGACTGAAAACAGCTTCTATCTCAAGGCCATCAGACTGTTAAACAGCCACCACTAACATTTAGTGGCTGCTGCCAACATACTGACTCAACTCCAGCCAAATTTATGTAAAAATGTATCACTAGCCACTTTAAACAATGCCACTTAATATAATGTTTACATACCCTACATTACTCATCTCATATGTATATGTATATACTGTACTCTATATCATCTACTGCATCTAGCCAGCTTTATGTAATACATGTATCACTAGACACTTTAAACTATGCAACTTTGTTTATATACCCTACATTACTCATGTCATATGTATATACTGTACTCTATACCATCTACTGCATCTTGCCATGCCGTTCTGTACCATCACTCATTCATATATCTTTATGTACATATTCTTTATCCCTTTACACTTGTGTGTATAAGGTAGTAGTTGTGGAATTGTTAGGTTAGATTACTCGTTGGTTATTACTGCATTGTCGTAACTAGAAGCACAAGCATTTCGCTACACTCGCATTAACATCTGCTAACCATGTGTATGACAAATAAAATTTGATTTGATTTGATGCGCCAATACTCGCTACGAGTGGATGATGGTACAAAAAAAATACAAAAGAACGGTTGTTTTTTTTCTTTGTATTATCTTTTACCAGATCTATTGCATTATATTTGCCTACATTCCTTTCACATTTCCACAAACTTCAAAGTGTTTCCTTTCAAACGATACCAAGAATACACATATCCTTGCTTCAGGTCCTGAGCTACAGGCAGTTAGATTAGGGTATGTCATTTTAGGCGAAAATTTAAAAAAAGGGGCGGATCCTTAAGAGGTTTAAAGGATCCTTTTGGTCTTAGACTTGGCACTCCGGTACAGCTTGCCGTGCAGTAGCAGAGAGAACAGTCTATGACTTGGGTGCCTGGAGTCTTTGACAATTTTTCCCTTTGTAATCCGTGATAGTTTGCAGGCCCTGCCACATCCGACGAGCGCCAGAGCCGGTAGAGTACCTTATGATATGCTGTAAACCACACTATTTTACCAAGAGAGTTTTCATCTTCGTAGCTGTCTATTTACCACCACAAACCGAAGCTGGCACTAAGACCCCACTTAACGAGCTGTATAAGGCCATAAGTAAACAAGAAAATGCTTATCCACAAGTGGCGCTTCTAGTGGCCGGGGACTTTAATGCAGGGGAACTTAAATCAGTTTTACCTTATCTGTTTGACCTCATTTCTATGAGCATGTTAAATGTGCAACCAGAGGGAAAAAAATTCTAAATCACTTTTACTCCACACACAGACATGTACAAAGCTCTCCCTCGGCCTCCATTTGGCAAATCTGACCATAATTCTATCCTCCAGATTCCTGCTTACAAGCAAATACTCACACATACTCACACAGTACGATGAAGCGGATGCTAAACTACAGGACTGTTTTGCTAGCACAGACTGGAATATGTTCCGCGATTCACCCAATAACATTGAGGAGTTTACCACATCAGTCACCAGCTTCATTGATAAGTGAATTGACGACGTCATCCCTACTGTGACCGTACGTACAATACCCAACCAGAAGTCAATGATTACAGGCAACATCCCCACTGAGCTAAAGGCTAGAGCTGCCGCTTTCAAGGAGCGAGACACTAATCCGGACACTTTTTAAGAAATCCCGCTATGCCTTCCGACGAACCATCAAACAGGCAAAGCGTCAAACAGGACTAAGATAGAATCCTACCACAACCCCTCGTCTTACAGGAGACACACACCTCCCTCTCTGATCTTACCGGAGGATGCTGTTCCGTCTTGCCGATGCACGGAAAACCCAACTGTATATTATCCATGTCGTCGTTCAGCCACGACTCACTGAAACATATATTACAGTTTTTAATGTCCCGTTCATAGGATAGTCTCGAACAGAGCTCATCCAGTTTATTCTCCAGTAAATACACATTTGCCAGTAAAATGGAGGGTAAAGGCAGGATAAACGGTTTCTCTAGCAGGATAAAAGGTTTCTCTAGCAGGATTCAAGTCTCTGTAGTAACTAGTAATCATTCCCAGAGGACATACAGAGACTCATTGAGTCACATACAAGAGACAGACACACACCATTCTGATTCAATAAGCATCTACACATTCAGCCACATACAGCGTGGAGCAGGACCAGAGATGGGAGATTGAGCTCATGGAAAAATGTATATAATGTAGCGTTGCAACGGAGATAGTTCCGCAGAGCAAAACTCTAAATTACATTACAGCACTGTTATGATAACATCACTGAATGTAATGTATTACCATGGTTACAGAACATAGACAAAGAAGAAAGAAAGAGAGAGAGAGAGAGAGCAAGAGAGAGAGACAGAGAGAGAGACAGAGAGAGAGACAGAGAGAGAGACAGAGAGAGAGACAGAGAGAGAGAGACAGAGAGAGAGAGACAGAGACAGAGACAGAGAGAGAGAGAGACAGAGAGAGAGAGAGACAGAGAGAGAGAGACAGAAACAGAGACAGAGACAGAGAGAGAGAAAGAGAGAAAGAGAGAAAGAGAGAAAGAGAGAGAGGAGAGAGAGGTGGAGAGAGAAGAAAGAGACAGAGAGAGAGAGAGAGAGAGAGACAGAGAGACAGAGAGAAGAAAGAGAGAGAGAGAAAGAGAGAGAGGAGAGAGAGAGAGGTGGAGAGAGAAGAAAGAGACAGAGAGAGAGAGAGAGAGAGAGAAAGACAGACAGAGAGAAGAAAGAGAAAGAGAGAAAGAGAGAGAGAAGAGAGAGAGAGAGAGAGGTGGAGAGAGAAGAAAGAGAGAGAGAGAGACAGAGAGAGAGAAAGAGGAGAGTGGGTTAAGTGTTATATGTCCAACCCTTGTTTGTTTCTTGTGTCTAATTGGACTAAGGTCTAGCCTGGTTGCCATGGTATTGTGATTAGTCTCACATTACCTGGGAGAGGGCCAGGGTGTAAACCCATCTGAACACACACACACACACACACACACACACACACACACACACACACAGCGTGACTACCACAGCTCTGAGGAACTCAGGGGGTGAACCTTTCTGCTCTGAGCTCTAACTCTGAACACCACAGAACAATGCTCTCATCAACTCAAACTTCATTCGTTTTTTTTCTCCAGCAATTTGGAAGCCACAAGAAAATGTCATCCTCAAAAAATTTAAAAAATTATGAAGTTATACACTATAGTTCAAAAGTTTGGGGTCACTTAGAAATGTCCTTGTTTTTTTTTAAAGGAAAGCACATTTTTTTATCCATTAGAATAACGTAAAATTGATCAGAAATACAGTGTAGACATTGTTAATGTTGTAAATGACTATTGTAGCTAGAAACGGCAGATTTTTTTAATGGAATATCTACATAGGTGTACAGAGGCCCATTATCAGCAACCATCACTCCTGTGTTCCAATGGCACGTTGTGTTAGCTAATCCACGTTTATCATTTTAAAAGGCTAATTGATCATTAGAAAACACTTTTGAAATGATGTTAGCTCAGCTGAAAACTGTTCTGATTAAAGAAGCAATAAAACGGGCCTTCTTTAGACTAGTTGAGTATCTGGAGCGTCAGCATTTTGTGGGTTCGATTACAGGCTCAAGATGGCCAGAAACAAAGAACTTTCTTCTGAAACTCGTCACCTTAACCTTGCTGGAGTATTGAAACAGATCATCCTGAGATATCCTGGAACATGACCATGGTATGTTGTAACGTAATCTAGGTGTTAACATTTAAGTCATTTAGCAGACGCTCTTATCCAGAGCGACTTACAAATTGGTGCATTCACCTTATGATATCCAGTGGAACAACCACTTTACAATAGTGCATCTAAATCTTTTAGGGGGGGGGGGGGTAGAAGGATTACTTTATCCTATCCTAGGTATTCCTTAAAGAGGTGGGGTCTCAGGTGTCTCCGGAAGGTGGTGATTGACTCCGCTGTCCTGGCGTCGTGAGGGAGTTTGTTCCACCATTGGGGTGCCAGAGCAGCGAACAGTTTTGACTGGGCTGAGCGGGAACTGTACTTCCTCAGTGGTAGGGAGGCGAGCAGGCCAGAGGTGGATGAACGCAGTGCCCTTGTTTGGGTGTAGGGCCTGATCAGAGCCTGAAGGTACGGAGGTGCCGTTCCCCTCACAGCTCCGTAGGCAAGCACCATGGTCTTGTAGCGGATGCGAGCTTCAACTGGAAGCCAGTGGAGAGAGCGGAGGAGCGGGGTGACGTGAGAGAACTTGGGAAGGTAGTGTTGTGCAACACCTTGCCGAGGGACTGGAAGCACTACGAGAACAGGTTGAAAACACTACTGTCCAGTTAAGTGCAGAATTAGATCCCTTTGTCTGGTGTCTTAGTGTTTCACACTGTTCTATGTATTTGATCACTTGC
Organism: Salvelinus fontinalis; assembly: GCF_029448725.1. Lineage (NCBI taxonomy): Eukaryota > Metazoa > Chordata > Actinopteri > Salmoniformes > Salmonidae > Salvelinus > Salvelinus fontinalis. The sequence continues at coordinate 48,310,201 of NC_074680.1, forward strand.
CGTTGTAGACCGTTTTGGCAGGCATTGTCACACACACACACACACACACACACACACACACAGTGTTCAAACCACCAGCTAACTGAAGGTTAAACTGAAAGAACTGAGGACTCTGCATTTGCCTCTTCCATTGGCTATTACGAATGTGGGGAATGGGTGATGAGCAACATATTAAGCTGGATTGACATTAATTTGGTTAAATTAAATGAACAAATCATTGAAACGACTTGCCTTTAAAAAATATATATTTTGGAGGTATCTTTGACACTCTTTTGACACAGTTATGAAATGACAAATGGAATTAGAGAGAGGTGGGAGAAACAGATTGAAGGGTAGGAGCGGGGAATTGAACCCAGGTTTTCGGTGGGGCGAGGGGTGGCCTGTCCATGCTGGGGGCGTTACTGCTTGACCACGGGCTCTGCACAACTTGCATTCACTTTAATTAAGTGTATGTTGGTTTGTTTTTTTGTTGTAGTCAATTTCAATTCACCATCGAATCTTTTTTTAATTTATTTTTTACAGTGTGGCTTTGTGGGTAAAAATGTAAACGAAATGTACCATCTTACTGCCCCTCCTGTTTTTAATCTGTCAAAATAAAAACAAAGGTGGATTTCCACCAAAAATATTCTCCATAGGCCCTTATCCTTATTGATTATCATCAATCAATACTTAGGATATAAATAATTTGCTTTTCTAAACCATTGATTGTATGAGAAACACAGTTATTGTGTTTTGATGCTGTGTTTTACATGCACTAAACTCCCCCTGCAAAAAATATGTCACAACGTTCTCTTAATAACACATATAATCAGGTTAAAGGCATGTCACAACGTTCTCTTATTAACACATATAATCAGGTTAAAGGCATGTCACAACGTTCTCTTATTAACACATATAATCAGGTTAAAGGCATGTCACAACGTTCTCTTATTAACACCTATAATCAGGTTAAAGGCATGTCACAACGTTCTCTTGATAACACATATAATCAGGCTAAAGGAGGCCTAGCCAGGTGCACAACTGAATGCATTCAACTAAAATGTGTCTTCCGCATTTAACCCCCACCCCCCAGAAAGCAGATGTCATATAACCCCCCCCCCCCCCCTCCCAGAGAGCAGATGTCATTTAACACCCTGCTCTTAACCGCTAGGCTCCCTGCTCTTAACCGCTAGGCTGCCCGCTCTTAACCGCTAGGCTGCCCGCTCTTAACCGCTAGTCTTCCTGCTCTTAACCGCTAGGCTGCCCGCTCTTAACCGCTAGGCTGCCCGCTCTTAACCGCTAGGCTGCCCGCTCTTAACCGCTAGGCTGCCCGCTCTTAACCGCTAGGCTGCCCGCTAGAATCCCTGCTCTTAACCGCTAGGCTCCCTGCTCTTAACCGCTAGGCTGCCCGCTCTTAACCGCTAGGCTACCTGCTCTTAACCGCTAGGCTGCCCGCTCTTAACCGCTAGGCTCCCTGCTCTTAACCGCTAGGCTGCCCGCTCTTAACCGCTAGGCTTCCAGATCTTAACCGCTAGGCTGCCCGCTCTTAACCGCTAGGCTACCCGCTCTTAACCGCTAGGCTGCCCGCTCTTAACCGCTAGGCTGCCCGCTCTTAACCGCTAGTCTTCCTGCTCTTAACCGCTAGTCTTCCTGCTCTTAACCGCTAGGCTGCCCGCTCTTAACCGCTAGGCTGCCCGCTCTTAACCGCTAGGCTGCCCGCTCTTAACCGCTAGTCTTCCTGCTCTTAACCGCTAGGCTGCCGCTCTTAACCGCTAGTCTTCCTGCTCTTAACCGCTAGTCTTCCCGCTCTTAACCGCTAGGCTCCCTGCTCTTAACCGCTAGGCTGCCCGCTCTTAACCGCTAGAATCCCTGCTCTTAACCGCTACGCTACCCGCTCTTAACCGCTAGGCTCCCTGCTCTTAACCGCTAGGCTACCTGTTCTTAACCGCTAGAATCCCTGCTCTTAACCGCTAGCCTGCCCGCTCTTAACCGCTAGGCTGCCCGCTCTTAACCGCTAGGCTGCCCGCTCTTAACCGCTAGGCTGCCCGCTCTTAACCGCTAGGCTGCCCGCTCTTAACCGCTAGGCTGCCCGCTCTTAACCGCTAGGCTGCCCGCTCTTAACCGCTAGGCTGCCCGCTCTTAACCGCTAGGCTGCCCGCTCTTAACCGCTAGGCTGCCCGCTCTTAACCGCTAGGCTGCCCGCTCTTAACCGCTAGGCTGCCCGCTCTTAACCGCTAGGCTGCCCGCTCTTAACCGCTAGGCTGCCCGCTCTTAACCGCTAGGCTGCCCGCTCTTAACCGCTAGGCTGCCCGCTCTTAACCGCTAGGCTGCCCGCTCTTAACCGCTAGGCTGCCCGCTCTTAACCGCTAGGCTGCCCGCTCTTAACCGCTAGGCTGCCCGCTCTTAACCGCTAGGCTGCCCGCTCTTAACCGCTAGGCTGCCCGCTCTTAACCGCTAGGCTGCCCGCTCTTAACCGCTAGGCTGCCCGCTCTTAACCGCTAGGCTGCCCGCTCTTAACCGCTAGGCTGCCCGCTCTTAACCGCTAGGCTCCCCGCTCTTAACCGCTAGGCTCCCCGCTCTTAACCGCTAGGCTCCCCGCTCTTAACCGCTAGGCTGCCCGCTCTTAACCGCTAGGCTGCCCGCTCTTAACCGCTAGTCTGCCCGCTCTTAACCGCTAGGCTACCCGCTCTTAACCGCTAGGCTGCCTGCTCTTAACCGCTAGGCTGCCTGCTCTTAACCGCTAGGCTACCAGCTCTTAACCGCTAGGCTACCAGCTCTTAACCGCTAGGCTGCCCGCTCTTAACCGCTAGGCTGCCCGCTCTTAACCGCTAGGCTGCCCGCTCTTAACCGCTAGGCTACCAGCTAGCGGTTAAGGGGTTAAGGGGTGCATGCCGTCCCCAAGAACCACTGTGGGTGTTTCAGAGTACTACATTTCTGTTTTAAAACACAAACATCAGATCTCAGTTTAGGTACAATACTTTACTTGGTTTCATTACACAATCATGGTGTTTTGAGACTTTCTAATTTTAACAGCGCAGGCAAGGAGCCATGATGTGGCCAAGACATTACTCATCGTGAGTGATGTCATGAATCCTGGTTGTGGAGGGCACCTGTTGCCATGGAAGTTACGGAACCACACAGAGAAAGAGAGGGAGAGAGCGAGAGAGAGCGAGAGGGAGAGAGCGAGAGGGAGAGAGCGAGAGAGAGAGAGACAGAGAGAGAGAGAGAGACAGAGAGAGACAGAGAGACAGAGAGAGAGACAGAGAGAGAGACAGACAGAGAGACAGACAGAGACAGAGAGAGACAGACAGAGACAGACAGAGACAGACAGAGACAGACAGAGACAGACAGAGACAGACAGAGAGACAGACAGAGAGAGAGAGACAGAGAGACAGACAGAGAGAGAGAGAGAGAGACAGACAGAGAGAGACAGAGAGACAGAGACAGAGAGACACAGAGAGAGAGACAGAGAGACAGAGAGAGAGAGAGAGAGAGAGAGAGAGAGAGAGAGAGAGAGAGAGAGACAGAGAGAGAGAGAGAGAGAGAGAGAGAGAGAGAGAGAGAGAGAGAGAGAGAGAGAGAGAGAGAGAGAGAGAGAGGGAAAACCAGGCTCCTGTACCATGCTTTACTGACATGCTCTCATGGAAAGTTTAGGGTTGGGTTAGGTGTTAGGGTTAAGGTTATTTGTCATAGACATCCATAGACAGAGGGCTATTTGCATGTGAGCATATCCTGGAATGCACCTTGGAAAATGTTTATATATATATAATTTTTTTTTTTTTACATTTTACCCCCTTTTCTCCCCAATTTTCGTGGTATCCAATCGCTAGTAATTACTATCTTGTCTCATCGCTACAACTCCCGTACGGGCTCGGGAGAGACGAAGGTCGAAAGCCATGCGTCCTCCGAAGCACAACCCAACCAAGCCGCACTGCTTCTTAACACAGCTCGCCTCCAACCCGGAAGCCAGCCGCACCAGTGTGTCGGAGGAAACACCGTGTACCTGGCCCCCTTGGTTAGCGCGCACTGCGCCCGGCCCGCCACAGGAGTCGCTGGAGCGCGATGAGACAAGGATATCCCTACCGGCCAAACCCTCCCTAACCCAGACGACTCTATGCCAATTGTGCGTCGCCCCACGGACCTCCCGGTCGCGGCCGGCTGCGACAGAGCCTGGGCACGAACCAAGAGTATATATATATATATTTTAATAAAATGTTTATTCTACTGAGCCATTTAATGTATGTTGGTATTCTTATCTTTTATTATTTCCACATTTTGACAGGTACATTATCCATTTCAAATTAGGCTGCTACTCAAAAGAAGAAAAAAAACCTAAGAAATAAAATATACAGATTTTAATAATAAATAAAACATTCAGTATAAACAGGAAAATAAAAAAATCAGTGGGCCTCCACCCCCAGCCTCCACCCCCAGCCTCCACCCCCAGCCTCCACCCCCAGCCTCCACCCCCAGCCTCCACCCCCAGCCTCCACCCCCAGCCTCCCATCTCTCATCCATCCAACATGTTTCCACCCCCAACCTCCCATCTCTCATCCATCCAACATGTTTCCACCCCCAACCTCCCATCCTATTCCCCCAACCTCCCATCCTATTCCCCCAACCCCACCCAGGCAACATGTCTCCACCCCCAACCTCCCATCCCCCCAACCCCACCCAAGCAACATGACTCTACCCCCAACCTCCTATTCCCCCAACCCCATCCAGCCAACATGTCTCCACCCCCAACCTCAGCCCCCCAACCCCATCCAGCCAACATGTCTCCACCATAACCCCATCCAGCCAACATGTCTCCACCCCCAACCCCATCCAGCCAACATGTCTCCACCATAACCCCACCCAGCCAACATGTCTCCACCCCCAACCTCAAACCCCCAACCCCACCCAGCCAACATGTCTCCACCCCCAACCTCCCATCCCCCAACCCCACCCAAACTGTTACAGACCTATATCCATCCTGCCCTGCCTTTCTAAAGTCTTCGAAAGCCAAGTTAACAAACAGATCACCGACCATTTCGAATCCCACCGTACCTTTTCCGCTATGCAATCTGGTTTCCGAGCTGGTCATGGGTGCACCTCAGCCACGCTCAAGGTCCTAAACGATATCATAACCGCCATCGATAAGAGACAGTACTGTGCAGCCGTCTTCATCGACCTGGCCAAGGCTTTCGACTCTGTCAATCACCATATTCTTATCGGCAGACTCAACAGCCTTGGTTTCTCCAATGACTGCCTCGCCTGGTTCACCAACTACTTCTCAGATTCAGTGTGCCTGCCTAGAAGGCCAGCATCCCGGAGTCACCTCTTCACTGTTGACGTTGAGACTGGTGTTTTGCGGGTACTATTTAATGAAGCTGCCAGCTGATGACTTGTGTGGCGTCTATTTCTAAAACTAGACACTCTAATGTACTTGTCCTCTTGCTCAGTTGTGCACCGGGGCCTCCCACTCCTCTTTCTATTCTGGTTAGAGCCAGTTTGCGCTGTTCTGTGAAGGGGGTAGTACACAGCGTTTTACAAGATCTTCAGTTTCTTGGCAATGTTTCGCATGGAATAGCCTTCATTTCTCAGAACAAGAAGAACGTTTGAGAAGAAAGTGCTTTGTTTCTGGTCATTTTGAGCCTGTAATCGAACCCACAAATGCTGATACTCCAGATACTCAACTAGTCTGAAGGCCAGTTTTATTGCTGCTTTAATCAGTACAACAATTTGATGGACAAAAAATGTGCTTTTCTTTCAAAAACAATGACATTTCTAAGTGACCCCAAACTTTGAACGTTAGTGTATATACGCTCTAACACAGATCAGTTATATACGCTCTCACACAGTCAGATCAGTTATATACGCTCTGACAGATCAGTTATATACGCTCTCACACAGATCAGTTATATACGCTCTGACACAGATCAGTTATATACGCTCTGACACAGATCAGTTATATACCCTCTGACACAGATCAGTTATATACGCTCTAACACAGTCAGATCAGTTATATACACTCTGACACAGATCAGTTATATACGCTCTAACACAGATCAGTTATATACGCTCTAACACAGATCAGTTATATACGCTCTGACACAGATCAGTTATATACGCTCTGACACAGATCAGTTATATACGCTCTAACACAGATCAGTTATATACGCTCTAACACAGTCAGATCAGTTATATACACTCTGACACAGATCAGTTATATACGCTCTAACACAGATCAGTTATATACGCTCTCACACAGATCAGTTATATACGCTCTAACACAGTCAGATCAGTTATATACGCTCTAACACAGATCAGTTATATACGCTCTAACACAGATCAGTTATATACGCTCTAACACAGATCAGTTATATACGCTCTAACACAGTCAGATCAGTTATATACACTCTGACACAGATCAGTTATATACGCTCTAACACAGATCAGTTATATACGCTCTAACACAGATCAGTTATATACGCTCTAACAGATCAGTTATATACGCTCTAACACAGATCAGTTATATACGCTCTAACACAGATCAGTTATATACGCTCTCACACAGATCAGTTATATACGCTCTAACACAGATCAGTTATATACGCTCTAACACAGATCAGTTATATACGCTCTGACACAGATCAGTTATATACGCTCTGACACAGATCAGTTATATACGCTCTAACACAGATCAGTTATATACGCTCTAACACAGATCAGTTATATACGCTCTGACACAGATCAGTTATATACGCTCTCACACAGATCAGTTATATACGCTCTAACACAGTCAGATCAGTTATATACACTCTGACACAGATCAGTTATATATGCTCTAACACAGATCAGTTATATACGCTCTAACACAGACAGATCAGATATATACGCTCTAACACAGACAGATCAGATATACGCTCTAACACAGATCAGTTATATACGCTCTAACACAGATCAGTTATATACGCTCTGACACAGATCAGTTATATACGCTCTGACACAGATCAGTTATATACGCTCTGACACAGATCAGTTATATACGCTCTAACACAGATCAGTTATATACGCTCTAACACAGATCAGTTATATACGCTCTGACAGTCAATTCCCCGTTTACATCGTGACGTATTACGCGGGACGTCATCTTCACAGAGTCTTGCCCCGCCAGGACAAATGTAGTGTTTGTAACACAGGCTGGAGGAGATTGTCTCTCGTCAGAAATCACATTTATTTTGGAAGATCGCAAAATATGACTTTTTCCATTCAAGTCAGGATAAATATATTGTTTCAGCTGAAAAACTCCCCACATATTTTCATCTTCTTGTGGTTTGGTAACTTCCTGTTCTTCAATGGACTCTGGCTGGACGACGCAGAGTTAGATTTGTTTTTAACTATCTGGTGTCAGTCTCGCAACCGAGCCTTCAACTGCAAGGGGGCATTGCATTGTGGATGTCCCGGGCATTGCATTGTGGATGTCCCGGGCAATGCATTGTGGATGTCCCGGGCAATGCATTGTGGATGTCCCGGGCAATGCATTGTGGATGTCCCGGGCAATGCATTGTGGATGTCCCGGGCAATGCATTGTGGATGTCCCCCCCATTGAAATGACATCCGGCGCAACGTAACGGATGAAAATAGTCAGTGGCGTAAATTACTTAAGTAAAAATACTTTAAAATACTACTTACGTCGTTTTTTGGGGGGTATTTGTACTTTACAATTTATATTTGTGACTACTTTTACTTTTACTTCACTACATTCCTAAAGAAAGTAATGTACTTTTTACTCCATACATTTCCCCTGAAACCCAAAAGTACTTGTTACATTTTGACAGGAAAATTTTCCAATTCACACTCTTATCAAGAGAACATCCCTGGTCATCCCTACTGCCTCTGATCTGGAGGACTCACTAAACAGAGAACATCCCTGGTCATCCCTACTGCCTCTGATCTGGAGGACTCACTAAACAGAGAACATCCCTGGTCATCTCTACTGCCTCTGATCTGGTGGACTCGCTAAACAGAGAACATCCCTGGTCATCTCTACTGCCTCTGATCTGGAGGACTCACTAAACAGAGAACATCCCTGGTCATCTCTACTGCCTCTGATCTGGTGGACTCATTAAACAGAGAACATCCCTGGTCATCTCTACTGCCTCTGATCTGGAGGACTCACTAAACATCCCTGGTCATCCCTACTGCCTCTGATCTGGACGACTCACTAACCATAAATGCTTTGTTTGTAAATGATGTCTGAGTGTTGGAGTGTGCCCCTGGCTATCTGTAAATATACACTGCTCAAAAAAATAAAGGGAACACTTAAACAACACAATGTAACTCCAAGTCAATCACACTTCTGTGAAATCAAACTGTTCACTTAGGAAGCAACACTGATTGACAATAAATTTCACATGCTGTTGTGCAAATGGAATAGACAAAAGGTGGAAATTATAGGCAATTAGCAAGACACCCCCAAAAAAGGAGTGATTCTGCAGGTGGTGACCACAGACCACTTCTCAGTTCCTATACTTCCTGGCTCAGCTCATCCAGGATGGCACATCAATGCGAGCAGTGGCAAGAAGGTTTGCTGTGTCTGTCAGCGTAGTGTCCAGAGCATGGAGGCGCTACCAGGAGACAGGCCAGTATATCAGGAGACGTGGAGGAGGCCGTAGGAGGGCAACAACCCAGCAGCAGGACCGCTACCTCCGCCTTTGTGCAAGGAGGAGCACTACCAGAGCCCTGCAAAATGACCTCCAGCAGGCCACAAATGTGCATGTGTCTGCTCAAACGGTCAGAAACAGACTCCATGAGGGTGGTATGAGGGCCCGACGTCCACAGGTGGGGGTTGTGCTTACAGCCCAACACCGTGCAGGACGTTTGGCATTTGCCAGAGAACACCAAGATTGGCAAATTCGCCTTTGGCGCCCTGTGCTCTTCACAGATGAGAGCAGGTTCACACTGAGCACATGAGCACATGTGACAGACGTGACAGAGTCTGGAGACGCCGTGGAGAACGTTCTGCTGCCTGCAACATCCTCCAGCATGACCGGTTTGGCGGTGGGTCAGTCATGGTGTGGGGTGGCATTTCTTTGTGGGGCCGCACAGCCCTCCATGTGCTCGCCAGAGGTAGCCTGACTGCCATTAGGTACCGAGATGAGATCCTCAGAGCCCTTGTGAGACCATATGCTGACACATGCACATTTGTGGCCTGCTGGAGGTCATTTTGCAGGGCTCTGGTAGTGCTCCTCCTTGCACAAAGGCGGAGGTAGCGGTCCTGCTGCTGGGTTGTTGCCCTCCTACGGCCTCCTCCACGTCTCCTGATGTACTGGCCTGTCTCCTGGTAGCGCCTCCATGCTCTGGACACTACGCTGACAGACACAGCAAACCTTCTTGCCACAGCTCGCATTGATGTGCCATCCTGGATGAGCTGCACTACCTGAGCCACTTGTGTGGGTTGTAGACTCCGTCTCATGCTACCACTAGAGTGAAAGCACCGCCAGCATTCAAAAGAGACCAAAACATCAGCCAGGAAGCATAGGAACTGAGAAGTGGTCTGTGGTCACCACCTGCAGAATCACTCCTTTATTGGGGGTGTCTTGCTAATTGCCTATAATTTCCACCTTTTGTCTATTCCATTTGCACAACAGCATGTGACATTTATTGTCAATCAGTGTTGCTTCCTAAGTGGACAGTTTGATTTCACAGAAGTGTGATTGACTTGGAGTTACATTGTGTTGTTTAAGTGTTCCCTTTATTTTTTTGAGCAGTATATATATATATATATATATATATATATATATATATATATATATATATATATATATATATATATATATATATATATATATAATATATATATACCCTTTTCTTTTATATATATATATATATAAAAGAAAAGGGTGTTGTCTGGTTCTCTTAATATACGTTTTTTTTTAAATTATTTATACTTTTACTTTTGATACTTAAGTATATTTAAAATAAAATACTTTTAGACTTTTACTCAAGTAGTATTTTACTGGGGGCCATTCAACTTTTATTTGAGTCATTTTCTATTAAGGTATCTTTACTTTTACTCAATATGACGACAGGGCACGTTTTCCACCACTGAAAATAATGCAATAATAACGCGGTGGCAGAAATATCATATTTAGAGCTCCGATTCATTATAAGAAAATGGACCACAGCGTCGACGCACAGGTTCTCTGCGCCCAACACAAACAGGCCTACTGGACTCAGTGAGGTGGTGGGTGAGCAGCAACAGAGATAGCCCGCTGGGCATCAACATGCGACACCACACTCCCCTGCAGCAGCACAGCCACAGCTAGCCGCTCCCCTACCCCTTCAACCTCTCTCTCTCTCTCAGTGTGTTCTCCGTCTCTCCCATCACGCTTCTCTGCTCTCCTCTCAATCTGTCACTTACAATCAACGGAATGGTCCTGTCGTCTCCATGGATCTCCAGCCTCCCGCCTGCGGCATGTCTCCTGATGTCCGCGACGCGGGGCTGCGAGGCTGAGGATGATGAGTGCGGTTTATTGTCCTGCCACAGGTAATAAAATGTTCCCAGGATCCACGCTACGGTCAAGATAGCGATGGCGTTGGCCCGTATCCTGCGCATTGTGAGCCCATAAGGAGAGCGCTGTCCTGAAACCCTCAGATGGTTAATCTCCGGTACAGGTTCGCTTAGTGGTTCTTTTGGAACCGGAGACGGAGCGGGAGGAGAGGTGCGCAAAAAGTGCTTCTCCGGTTATGGCTCGCTCCGCAGCAAACAGCCTCACCGGTAACGAGCTATTCCGATCGAGAGAGAGAGAGAGAGCAGTCTCTCTGCTTGACTGGGATTTGCGCATTCACAGAGCCGTGCGCGGTCCTAGCGCCGTTTGATATTCCTTCCGAGGTATCATTCCTGGTTTATGCACTCAGCAGCTCTTCTCGCGGTCTTTAGCTGGATTACGCACATGCGTTGTCAGTTTGGTTTCTGTTAGAATAGAACACTCGACTGATTATGTAAATATAATGGAGAGACCGATAACGGTGCATGGGTAAACATCACTGGGGAAGCCAAGACCCCACAAGCCACATTACAACGTGTGTGTTGTTTGTGCTATAACCTGTTAGTTCATATGCCTTGACACATTGATATAGAGGCCTAAGGCCCGAGACAATAAGAAGACACAGTGGCAGAATAAATTCAACCACACCTTTGTTTTTTATCACAATACCGGAGAGGAACATCTGTCTAGTGAAGCCCACAAAGCATATTGCATGAACAGTTACAGACACTTAGTTACATGATCTACAGCATGAACCACTATTGATTTAGAAACATGGAGAGTTACAGGAAGTCACAAAGAAAACAGGAGCTTCCTTCGCTATTCCAGCACCATTTCAACATCATCAAATCACCACTGTTTAGTCTAATACAGTGACAACTAAAAGATAACCCCAAAAAAACGATTTAGTCCAATCAACGTAAGCTAAATATGAAATGGCTGTCCATGGTTCTGATTTCTGTGTGCGCGTTCGTGCAAGTAGAAAAACATGTTGACTCCTCAACTTGTAGAGAAATGCCATCTTCCTGTCTTTCATGTTGATGAAACTATGTCATACAGTATGTGTTTATTTGTTGTTGTTGTCCTAGGCTACCTGGCTAAAATGCTTGCTCGCTAGCCTATCTTCCACTAATGGGCAACGTTAGCTAGTTAACTTTAGCGTTCTACATCTAGCTACATATTGACCTTCCATCCGCTCAGTCCAAGGGCACAATGTATGAATTAATGGTTGGATCAGAATCGCCGTTATAACCATTGGCCAGTACTGATAATTAAGTAAAACCACAAGTTCAAATCCCAATCTCCATCCATGGCTAATTTAGGAAAGGAACAATTTCAGCTAGCTGGCTAGCTAGCCACCCACCGGAGGACAACAACACAACGAGATGCAACAATTGAAGTTTTTCTGTCGATGACGTACTGCTCTCAATGGGTTTTGATAGGAGTGAAGCCAAGTCCAAGCTGTCTTCCCTTGACACTTTTTTTTTTTGGTGCGCCAGGACCAATCACAGTTGAGTTCGCTCAGTTTAGCTCAAAGCTGATTGGCAAATTAGTTTTTTTTTTATGAAGGGAGAGCAAATGCTCGCTGGTCTCCTTTACATTCCATTCAATGCTACGGGCGGCAACAATGTCATACTCGCTTGGACCAGAAAGCATCAGATGGTCGACACATAGCGCCCTCTCTGTTTCCCTCGCTCAGATGCTTTCTCCTGTGAGATACATTAAGCCTCGTGCAAATTGAAGGAAAAGTATGAAACACAGAGACAAAAGAAACATTATTTTATGTTTTCGCATTGGTACAATATTTTGGGAATCCTGGCTTCCCTTGGCATACATGAATACACGCCACTGGTAGAGACAACACTGAATAAACAAAGATGACTGGATTCATTGTCTAATATAGTTTAACAGCCTATTTGAGAGTCTCCACCAGTCAACTCAAGACAACTAAAATTAGGAGGTAGGCAAAACTGAATTCATGTTTTTTGGGGGGAAATTATTTAAGATATTTTCTTCCTTATATTTTTCTAAAGAGAAAAATACTCTGTTCCTTTGAACAAAAATATGATTTGCAAGGTTGGCTGACCAATGGATATAAAGCATTATCTATAGATGGATCATTATTGTCATCTGTTGCTCTTCAGTGAATTACTCACCCACAGATTCAGTCACAGACAGACAGACAAGACGAGACAGACAGACAGACAGTAGGCTACAGACGGTCAACACTGACCACCCTGAACTGGGCGAGCCTCATGGAACAGACATTCCTTAGGCACTGTGGAGCCGCAGAGCCTGTAACTTACTTCTGGGAATTTACAATGTATTCCTCCATAGAAAAATGTATTCCTTACAATGTATTCCTCTATAGAAAACTAAACCTGAATCTGAAATACCTAGTGCACTCCCTGTTGGGCCCTGGTCTAAAGTAGTACACTCCCTGTTGGGCCCTGGTCTAAAGTAGTGCACTCCCTGTTGGGGTCCTGGTCTAAAGTAGTACACTCCCTGTTGGGGCCCTGGTCTAAAGTAGTGCACTCCCTGTTGGGGCCCTGGTCTAAAGTAGTGCACTCCCTGTTGGGCCCTGGTCTAAAGTAGTGCACTCCCTGTTGGGGCCCTGGTCTAAAGTAGTGCACTCCCTGTTGGGGCCCTGGTCTAAAGTAGTGCACTCCCTGTTGGGGCCCTGGTCTAAAGTAGTGCACTCCCTGTGGTGCCTTGGTCTAAAGTAGTGCACTCCCTGTTGTGCCTTGGTCTAAAGTAGTACACTCCCTGTTGGGGCCCTGGTCTAAAGTAGTGCACTCCCTGTTGGGGCCCTGGTCTAAAGTAGTGCACTCCCTGTTGGGGCCCTGGTCTAAAGTAGTGCACTCCCTGTTGGGGCCCTGGTCTAAAGTAGTACACTCCCTGTTGGGGTCCTGGTCTAAAGTAGTGCACTCCCTGTTGGGGCCTGGTCTAAAGTAGTGCACTCCCTGTTGGGGTCCTGGTCTAAAGTAGTGCACTCCCTGTTGGGGTCCTGGTCTAAAGTAGTACACTCCCTGTTGGGGCCTGGTCTAAAGTAGTACACTCCCTGTTGGGGTCCTGGTCTAAAGTAGTACACTCCCTGTTGGGGCCCTGGTCTAAAGTAGTGCACTTCCTGTTGGGGCCCTGGTCTAAAGTAGTGCACTCCCTGTTGGGGCCCTGGTCTAAAGTAGTGCACTCCCTGTTGGGCCCTGGTCTAAAGTAGTACACTCCCTGTTGGGGCCTGGTCTAAAGTAGTACACTCCCTGTTGGGGTCCTGGTCTAAAGTAGTACACTCCCTGTTGGGGCCCTGGTCTAAAGTAGTACACTTCCTGTTGGGGCCCTGGTCTAAAGTAGTGCACTCCCTGTTGGGGTCCTGGTCTAAAGTAGTGCACCATAAAGAGAAGAGTGCGCCATTTGGAACGCAGATATATCGAGGAGAGAAGTGGATGATGTCATTCTGCACTCCACCTAACAACGACAGTATAGAGTCTGTGTGTAATTCTCCACAGCTGCTCCACTGGGATAGACTACCACACCATGACCAAACTATGCCAAGATTACGAAGTGAAACATAAACACCCAGCAATATAATCTGGAGGTTTTCCAGGGGGTGGGAGGGCGGGGGGGGGGGGGGGGGGGGGGCACAACCTAACCTCGTTCCAAATGGCACCTGGTCAACAGTAGTGCACTATATAGGGATCAGTGTGCCATATAGAGTACAGTCAAACCGTAATGTAGCATTTTAAAAACACACATCTGGTTTCCACACAACTCAATTTAAAGCAAGTCAAATTACATTCTGGTTTAAATTAGATTGATACAGCTATCCCTTTAACACACACACACAGTGCTTTTCACAGCAACCAGGCATTGACCCCAAAGAGCAACAGCCCTAAAACTAATAACATTTTGATTCAGATGGTGATTGGTATTAAGCTCCCCTAGAGTGACAAGATGGCGCCGACAGAGATGGGCGCCTCGCTTCGAGTCCTTAGGAAACTAGGAAGTATGTTTTTTCATTTTCATGTATTATTTCTTACATCGTTAGCCCAGAAAAATCTTAAGTGTTATTACATACAGCTGGGAAGAACAATTGGATGTAAGAGTGACGTCAACTTACCAACATTACGACCAGGAATACGACTTTCCTGAAGCGGATCCTTTGTTCGCACCACCACCCAGGACATTGGATCTAATTCCAGAGGACCTCCTGACCTCCGACCCAAAACAACGTCGCCGCAGAAGAAGTAGACGGAGCGGCCTCCTGGTCAGACTTCGCAGGCGTGCACACCACCCACCCCTTCCGAGTATATTACTCGACAATGCCCAGTCTCTTGACAACAAGGTAGACGAAATTAGGGCAAGGGTTGCCTTCCAGAGAGACATCAGATATTGTAACATTCTCTGTTTCACGGAAACGTGGCTCTCTCGGGATATGTTGTCGGAATCGGTTCAGCCACCGGGCTTCTCCATGCATCGCTCCGACAGAGATAAACACCTTTCTGGGAAGAGGAAGGGCGGGAATGTATGCTTCATGATTAACGACTCATGGTGTAATCATAACAACATACAGGAACTCAAGTCCTTCTGCTCACAAGACCTAGAATTCCTTACAATCAAATGCCGGCCATTTTACTTACCAAGAGAATTCTCGTCAGTTAGTCACAGCGGTGTACATTCCCCCTCAAGCAGATACCACGACGGCCCTCAAGGAACTTCACTGGACTCTATTGTAAACTGGAAACTGCATTTATTGTAGACAGGGATTTTAACGAAGCAAAATTTGAGAACAAGGCTACCTAAATTCCATCAGCATATTGATTGTAGCACTCCTACTGGCAATACACTGGATCACTGCTCCTCTAACTTCCGCGATGCATACAAGGCCCTCCCCCGCCCTCCCTTCGGCCAATCTGACCAACACGACTCCATTATGCTAATACCATCCTATAGGAAGAAACTCAAACAGGATGTATCCGTGACAAGAACCATTCAATGCTGGTTTTGACCAATCGAAATCCACGCTTCAAGATTGTTTTGATCACGTGGACTGGGAAATGTTCTGGGTAGCCTCAGAGAATGACATTAATCTATACGCTGACTTGGTGAGTGAATTTATAAGGAAGTGCATTGGAGATGTTGTACCCACTATGACTATTAATAAAACCTACCCTAACCAGAAACCGTGGATGAATGGCGGCATTCGCACAAAACTGAAAGCGCGAAACACCGCATTTAACCATGGAAAGAGGACTGGGAATATGGCTGAATGTGAACAGTGTAGTTATTCCCTCTGCAAGGCAATCAAACAAGTGAAATGTCGGTATAGGGACAAGGTGGAGTCGCAATTCAACAGCTCAGACATGAGACGTATATGGCAGGTGTCATGACTGGCCTGTTCGGGTCAGGTTACCGTGGACCACAGTCCTACAGAGATATCTCTCACACCCACCAAAGGGGGGGGGGGGGGGGGGCGGGAGATAGAGGTGGTCCACGGTAACCTGACACCTCGTGCCCATTGTAAATCTTAAGGCAGCAGACAAAATCCTTTGTCCTCTCAAACCCCACCCCCACCCAGAGGGAAGAGGGTATAACAGTAGAAAAGGGAGACGGTAGACCCAGGGGGTAATTGAGCTCCTGGTTTTGGACCAACAGTCCTCTCGGCTCATAGTTTTGGACCAACAGTCCTCTCGGCTCCTAGTTTTGGACCAACAGTCCTCTCGGCTCCTAGTTTTGGACCAACAGTCCTCTCAGCTCCTGGTTTTGGACCAACAGTCCTCTCGGCTCCTGGTTTTGGACCAACAGTCCTCTCGGCTCCTGGTTTTGGACCAACAGTCCTCTCGGCTCCTAGTTTTGGACCAACAGTCCTCTCGGCTCCTAGTTTTGGACCAACAGTCCTCTCGGCTCATAGTTTTGGACCAACAAGTCCTCTCAGCTCATAGTTTTGGACCAACAGTCTTCTCAGCTCATAGTTTTGGACCAATAGTCCTCTCAGCTCATTGTAATGTAACTACATTGCTGCTCGGCCCAGACCCTCTTCAGTAGAAGCTAGTTGACTTCAACATGAACCACAGAAATGACTCATGCAATCATATGACTGCATCCCAAATGGCAGCTACTATTCCTTATATAGCGCCCCCTGTGGGCCATGGTCAAAAGTAGTGCACTGTTTAGAGAATAGGGTGTAATTTGGGATACAGAGGGAGAGAATGAATGATGGAATCCAGGCATCTCATCAGCTCATAAATGTGTTGTATAATTTACCGCTCTCTGACGGTGCCTTCGCTATGGTTACGCTGAGCGTGTGTGTGTTTATGCGCTGGTCTGTATGTGTGTGTGTGTGTCAGTGTGAGCTGGTCAATGTGTGTGTGAGTCAGTGTGTGTGTGTGTGTGTGTGTGTGTGTGTGTGTGTGTGTGCGTGCGCGTGCTAGCTGGTCTGTATGCGTGTGTGTCCGTGTGTGAGTAATACATCCTGGGGAAAAGCTGCTATTAGCCAATAGAAACAAATTGAATAACAGACAGTCCTTACTGCTATTAGCCAATAGAAACAAATTGAATAACAGACAGTCCTTACTGCTATTAGCCAATAGAAACACATTGAATAACAGAGAGTCCTTACTGCTATTAGCCAATAGAAACACATTGAATAACAGACAGTCCTTACTGCTATTAGCCAATAGAAACACATTGAACAACAGATAGTCCTTACTGCTATTAGCCAATAGAAACACATTGAATAACAGATAGTCCTTACTGCTATTAGCCAATAGAAACACATTGAACAACAGATAGTCCTTACTGCTATTAGCCAATAGAAACACATTGAATAACAGATAGTCCTTACTGCTATTAGCCAATAGAAACACATTGAATAACAGATAGTCCTTACTGCTATGAGCCAATAGAAACACATTGAATAACAGACAGTCCTTACTGCTATTAGCCAATAGAAACACATTGAATAACAGACAGTCAGTCCCAAAAAATGTAAAGGAAGTTTGTTCTGAAGTGTCTGTCCTATATCTGAGAGATAGAAGATCAGGAAAAAAAATTTTTTTTACATGTTGTGATGGATTGAGAGGGTGTGTGTGTGTGTGTGTGAAGGCCGATATATTCCTGCTCGTTGGCGACATCTACTGGCCAGGAGGGAGGGTGGGCCCCGGAAGGGTAAGACACTTGTGCTGTGGCACATTCTGTTGTTTCTTTCACCTGAATTAAAAAAGTCCTGGGTCGTTTCCCTGGAGGAAAGTCCATATTTGGTCTACGCTTGTTGTTACTTCACACTCTCGTCACTTGTTGCCCACCAACACCAACGTCACCTGACCGATACACTGAGACTGCAGTAATATCAGATCACGGAGAAGCTCATCAAGCAGCTGCTAGCTCATGACATCCAGGTCCATCTCGATCTGCACAGGGAGGTCATTACAGAGCAAAGGAATCAAAATGTTGGGTTTGTGGCCCACCTATTTATTTATTTATTTTTATTTCACCTTTATTTAACCAGGTAGGCTAGTTGAGAACAAGTTCTTATTTACAACTGCGACCTGGCCAAGATAAAGCATAGCAGTGTGAACAGACAACAACACAGAGTTACACATGGAGTAAACAATAAACAAGTCAATAACATGGTTGAAAAAAAAAGAGAATCTATATACAATGTGTGCAAAAGGCATGAGGTAGGCAATAAATCGAATAATTACAATTTAGCAGATTAACACTGGAGTGATAAATCATCAGATGATCATGTGCAAGAAGAGATACTGGTGTGCAAAAGAGCAGAAAAGTAAATAAATAAAAGCAGTATGGGGGGTGAGGTATGGGGGGGTGAGGTAGGTAAACCTACAGGCCCTCCCCGCTGGTGCTCCGTAGACTAACCCAGCCAATGGACCCAACCGGGCAGGTTCCTGTTGAAAATGGCGGATGACGTGATGGCCTACCTCTTAATCTTTGAGAGGACCGCAACACGGGAGGGTTGGCCCGAGAGCACCTGGGCTGCTTGGACCCTTCCTGGCTGGCGAAGCACACTGGGCCTACTGTGACCTATCAGATGACCAGGCTAAAAACTACAAGGTGGTTCTGACCCGGTATAGCGACACATTGATGACCCGGGCCTTGAAGTTCCACGGATTGGACCCGCCCAGTCAGTTAGGGCCCAGATGCACGACTTCATTCGTCTGGCGATGGCATGGTTGCAGTGACCACGCAGGGGCCCCAGCGTGGTGGAGAGATCGGTAATGGACCACTTCATACGGGCCCTTCCCTATGACGCCAAGAAGGTGGCCAACCAGGGCAATCCATAGAAAAGTATTGTACAAATTCAGCAGGTGTGAAAAAGGCTTTTTGAAAGTGCCGTCTTTATTGTCTTACTCTTTTTAACGCCGTCTTCGGTGTTCTTATCAATACACAAGCACCCCCCCCCCCCCCCCCTCCCCTCCCCTTTTAGTCCTATCCGTGGAACAGCCTGCTGCCCATAGACATGCATTATAACCCATAGAAGGGTCTTGGAACCTCTAACCGTGGCAATTTGACTGTAAACGCATGGGTACGCTAGCATTGGCTGTCGGTCTTGACTTGAATGGGAACTGCTCTCTACGGATTATACTGTGCGTCAATGAAATACAATCTCATCGAAAAATGTAGTTCAGAAAGCAAAATGCTGTAATTATTAAATGTGGAATGTGACAGATAATTTACCCCCCCCCCCCGCAAAACAAACATTTGATGAATAAAATGAAGGGGATGATGACACAATCTTTGCGAGAGGGATGATATCTGATTTCATTGGTCCTCAACTCGCTGCTCAGACACTTCTTTCTGGATTATTGGAGTTAGCGTCCCCATCCCGAGTTAGCCGCCCCCCCCCTCAAGTTAGCCGCCCCCCCCCCCCCCCCCCTCAAGTTAGCCGCCCCCCCCCTCAAGTTAGCCGCCCCCCCCCCCCCCCCTCAAGTTAGCCGCCCCCCCCCCTCAAGTTAGCCGCCCCCCCCCCTCAAGTTAGCCGCCCCCGCCCCCCCCCCCCTCAAGTTAGCCGCCCCCGCCCCCCCCCCCCTCAAGTTAGCCGCACCCCCCCCCCCCCCCCTCAAGTTAGCCGCACCCCCCCCCTCAAGTTAGATGGACAGTTGGTTGAGTGTAGCTAGCTACAGCTGTTCAATAACAAACAGATGGGCGGTTGGTTGAGTATAGCTAGCTAGACCTTCAATAACAAACAGATGGGTGGTTGGTTGAGTATAGCTAGCTACAGCTGTTCAATAACAAACAGATGGGTGGTTGGTTGAGTATAGCTAGCTACAGCTGTTCAATAACAAACAGATGGGTGGTTGGTTGAGTATAGCTAGCTACAGCTGTTCAATAACAAACAGATGGACAGTTGGTTGATGCTGCACGTATTTAATTACAATGTTGCGAGGATACAACTGTGACATATATAAAAGTATGCATCCCAAAATGGCACCCTATTCTCTATATAGTGCACTACTTTTCACCAGAACCCTATAGGGCTATATAGTAGTGCACTATAAAGGGAATAGGGCTCTGGTCTAAAGTAGTGCACTATATAGGGAATAGGGCTCTGGTCTAAAGTAGTGCACTAGAAAGGGAATAGGGCTCTGGTCTAAAGTAGTGCACTATATAGGGAATAGGGCTCTGGTCTAAAGTAGTGCACTAGAAAGGGAATAGGGCTCTGGTCTAAAGTAGTGCACTATGTAGGGAATAGGGCTCTGGTCTAAAGTAGTGCACTACAAAGGGAATAGGGTGTCATTTGGGATTCACACCACATCTTAACTTTCATTCCAATCTGACGTACAAAACATCTTAAGGAGACTAAACACATGATAAAGACAGAACCATTTCCCCCATTACTTCTGGAATAAGGAAACATGGGCTGAGCATAAAGACAGAACCATTTCACTGATTACTTTCGGAATAAGGAAACATGGGCTGAGCAGCTGACATTTTATTTCGGGTTTTTTCCAAAATGAATATTGTATCAATCAATAAAGGACACACATTTTGAAAGTGTGGATCTACTTCCAAATACAGGTCAGTCTCAAGAGCTTTCAGAAGGAGGTTATATTGGTGCAGCGGATCTAAAAAAAAAAAAAAATGTGTTTGTGCACATGGATCATGCTAGAAATGGAGTCGTTACGTTTGAATCTGAAGTCTGTTTTTTTAACCATTCCCTCAGAAACACACGCTAACTGAAAACCATTCCCTCAGAAACACACGCTAACTGAAAACCATTCCCTCAGAAACACACGCTAACTGAAAACAATTCCCTCAGAAACACACGCTAACTGAAAACCATTCCCTCAGAAACACACGCTAACTGAAAACCATTCCCTCAGAAACACACGCTAACTGAAAACCATTCCCTCAGAAACACACGCTAACTGAAAACCATTCCCTCAGAAACACACGCTAACTGAAAACCATTCCCTCAGAAACACACGCTAACTGAAAACATGAAAACCATTCCCTCAGAAACACACGCTAACTGAAAACAATTCCCTCAGAAACACACGCTAACTGAAAACCATTCCCTCAGAAACACACTCTAACTGAAAAGAAAATGGCTGCTTTTAAGTACATTCTTAAAAGTCACACAAGGCATCAGAGAAGAAGAGTTAGTCTATGTAGTCTCTGTAGCGTACTGAGTAGAGTCTGAGGATGAGAGAGAGAGAGTGGTACTGTAGTTTAGCAGGTAGCTGGGTTTGTGGGGCAGAATAGGTAGCCGGTAGCTGGGATTGTGGGGCAGAATAGGTAGCCGGTAGCAGGGGTTGTGGGGCAGAATAGGTAGCCGGTAGCTGGGTTTGTGGGGCAGAATAGGTAGCCGGTAGCAGGGGTTGTGGGGCAGAATAGGTAACTGGTAGCAGTTCCAGAGTTCCAGAGAGAAGCCGCTAGAGTTCCAGAGAGAAGCCGCTAGAGTTCCAGAGAGAAGCCGCTAGAGTTCCAGAGAGAAGCCGCTAGAGTTCCAGAGAGAAGCCGCTAGAGTTCCAGAGAGAAGCCGCTAGAGTTCCAGAGAGAAGCCGCTAGAGTTCCAGAGAGAAGCCGCTAGAGTTCCAGAGAGAAGCCGCTAGAGTTCCAGAGAGAAGCCGCTAGAGTTCCAGAGAGAAGCCGCTAGAGTTCCAGAGAGAAGCCGCTAGAGTTCCAGAGAGAAGCCGCTAGAGTTCCAGAGAGAAGCCGCTAGAGTTCCAGAGAGAAGCCGCTAGAGTTCCAGAGAGAAGCCGCTAGAGTTCCAGAGAGAAGCCGCTAGAGTTCCAGAGAGAAGCCGCTAGAGTTCCAGAGAGAAGCCGCTAGAGTTCCAGAGATGGAGTCCTCTCCTCCTGAACATCCCAGCTGCTGTGATGTCGTTTCAAACCAGCCTTCCCGGGGTGCTGCTAGGAACATGTAGTCCACAAGAGGGAACAATTCTGTAATTTTAGTACACGGCGGTCTGCTCTGTTAGTATCCCAGAGTGCTTTGCGTCCAGACGGGGGCGATAGCTGCGTCACTGCTCCGTAGGACACACTCCTCGGTCCTTACAGCAGAAGTAATGAACTACAACACCGTTGGAATACCTGGCGAAGGCGCTGCGCAGGACAGACAAGTGTTTTAGTATATAGACCGCCGTTACTACATATTTACAACAGGTTTTTATCACATAATAAGGGATGTATTACATAGTTATACGGTGTTTGTAAAGCATTGATATTAGTATGGCCAGCAGAATGCCACCGTGCATTCTGGGTTGGTCCTGGTCGGTCCCTGGATGGGAGACCAGATGCTGCTGGAAGTGGTGTTGGAGGGCCAGGAGGAGGCACTCTTTCCTCTGGTCTAAAAAATATCCCAATGCCCCAGGGCAGTGATTAGGGACATTACCCTGTGTAGGGTGCCGTCTTTCAGATGGGACGTTAAACGAGTGTCCTGACTCTCTGTGGTCACTAAAGATCCCATGGTACTTATCTTAAGAGTAGGGTGTTAACCCCGGTGTCCTGGCTAAATTCCCAATCTGGCCTTCATACCATCACGGTCACCTAATCCTCCCCCAGTTTACAATTGGTTCATTCATCCCCCCCCCTCCTCTCCCCTGTAACTATTCCCCAGGTCGTGGCAGTAAATTAGAATGTGTTCTCAGTCAATTTAGCAGGGAAAATAAGGGTTAAATACAAGTTTACCTGTTTCCTATCTTCTTCTTACAGACCCTGCAGGTCTTTTCCTCTGTGATGATACACTTCACCTGTTGGTGGAAGATACGTTCCTCCTGGACCTGAACACGTCAGACACAAAGACAAAACAACTGGGTTGAATCTCAAAAAGGTAGTTCCTTGTTGCTCTCGTCCTCTTTCCTTTAATTAACCTGCCTCTTTTTCAAAACGTCAGAGAGAAGCAACTCTTCAAAACATCAGAAGGGAGGAAGCTCTTTCCTTTAATCTTCAAAACATCAGAAGAGGAAGCTCTTTCCTTTAATCTTCAAAACATCAGAAGAGAGGAAGCTCTTTCCTTTAATCTTCAGAACATCAGAAGAGAGGAAGCTCTTTCCTTAATCCTCTTGGCTTCTCTTTGAAGTTTTGAAAAAGAGTCCGGTAGAGGACAGTTAAAGAGGAAACCAACACACAGAGCGTCTCTCTCTCTCACCCGTAGGAACTCGGCCTGCAGCAGACTCTTGAGGACCTGGTCAAAGCGTTTCCTCTGAGCCTTCTCCTCCAGAACACTCTCTAGGAACACACGGATCTCTCTGATCTGAGTGTTGGCTGGCAGCAGGTCGATGGCCTGGCAAAGAGATATAATATAGATAGTAAACCTATAGACCTGGACCATAATGATCTGAGTGTTGGCTGGCAGCAGGTCGATGGCCTGGTGAAGAGATATAATATAGATAGTAAACCTATAGACCTGGACCATAATGATCTGAGTGTTGGCTGGCAGCAGGTCGATGGCCTGGTGAAGAGATATAATATAGATAGTAAACCTATAGACCTGGACCATAATGATCTGAGTGTTGGCTGGCAGCAGGTCGATGGCCTGGTGAAGAGATATAATATAGATAGTAAACCTATAGACCTGGACCATAATGATCTGAGTGTTGGCTGGCAGCAGGTCGATGGCCTGGTGAAGAGATATAATATAGATAGTAAACCTATAGACCTGGACCATAATGATCAGTGTTGGCTGGCAGCAGGTCGATGGCCTGGTGGAGAGATATAATATAGATAGTTTACCTATAGACCTGGACCATACTGATCAGTGTTGGCTGGCAGCAGGTCGATGGCCTGGTGGAGAGATATAATATAGATAGTAAACCTATAGACCTGGACCATAATGATCTGAGTGTTGGCTGGCAGCAGGTCGATGGCCTGGTGGATATATATAATATACACTGCTCAAAAAAATAAAGGGAACACTTAAACAACACAATGTAACTCCAAGTCAATCACACTTCTGTGAAATCAAACTGTCCACTTAGGAAGCAACACTGATTGACAATAAATTTCACATGCTGTTGTGCAAATGGAATAGACAAAAGGTAGAAATTCTAGGCAATTAGCAAGACACCCCCAATAAAGGAATGGTTCTGCAGGTGGTGACCACAGACCACTTCTCAGTTCCTATGCTTCCTGGCTGATGTTTTGGTCACTTTTGAATGCTGGCGGTGCTTTCACTCTAGTGGTAGCATGAGTGGCTCAGGTAGTGCAGTTCATCCAGGATGGCACATCAATGCGAGCTGTGGCAAAAAGGTTTGCTGTGTCTGTCAGCGTAGTGTCCAGAGCATGGAGGCGCTACCAGGAGACAGGCCAGTACATCAGGAGACGTGGAGGAGGCCGTAGGAGGGCAACAACCCAGCAGCAGGACCGCTACCTCCGCCTTTGTGCAAGGAGGAGCACTGCCAGAGCCCTGCAAAATGACCTCCAGCAGGCCACAAATGTGCATGTGTCTGCTCAAACGGTCAGAAACAGACTCCATGAGGGTGGTATGAGGGCCCGACGTCCACAGGTGGGGGTTGTGCTTACAGCCCAACACCGTGCAAGACGTTTGGCATTTGCCAGAGAACACCAAGATTGGCAAATTCGCCACTGGCGCCCTGTGCTCTTCACAGATGAAAGCAGGTTCACACTGAGCACATGTGACAGACGTGACAGAGTCTGGAGACGCCGTGGAGAACGTTCTGCTGCCTGCAACATCCTCCAGCATGACCGGTTTGGCGGTGGGTCAGTCATGGTGTGGGGTGGCATTTCTTTGGGGGGGGGGGGGGGGGGGGGGGTCGCACAGCCCTCCATGTGCTCGCCAGGGGTAGCCTGACTATCATTAGGTACCGAGATGAGATCCTCAGAACCCTTGTGAGACCATATGCTGGTGCGGTTGGCCCTGGGTTCCTCCTAATGCAAGACCTCATGTGGCTGGAGTATGTCAGCAGTTCCTGCAAGAGGAAGGCATTGATGCTATGGACTGGCCCGCCCGTTCCCCAGACCTGAATCCAATTGAGCACATCTGGGACATCATGTCTCGCTCCATCCTCCATCCATTGCACCACAGACTGTTCATGAGTTGGCTGATGCTTTAGTCCAGGTCTGGGAGGAGATCCCTCAGGAGACCATCCGCCACCTCATCAGGAGCATGCCCAGGCGTTGTAGGGAGGTCATACAGGCACGTGGAGGCCACACAAACACTACTGAGCCTCATTTTGACTTGTTTTAAGGACATTACATCAAAGTTGGATCAGCCTGTAGTGTAGTTTTCCACTTTAATTTTGAGTGTGACTTCAAATCCAGACCTCCATGGGTTGATACATTTGATTTACATTGATCATTTTTGTGTGACTTTAAATGTCAGCACATTCAACTATGTAAAGAAAAAAGTATTTAATAAGAATATTTCATTCAATTCAGATCTAGGATGTGTTATTTTAGTGTTCCCTTTATTTTTTTGAGCAGTGTGTATATATATATATATATCCATCTCTCCCTCTCCGTGTGTGATATATACTGAACAACATGCAACAATATCTAAGATTTTACCGAGTTAAAGTTCATAATGAAATTCAGTCGGTTTAAATATATCTGTTGGTCACAAATGGGCAGATGCTGGATATTGGCGGGAACTGGAACACGGATGGTTGGCACGACAACGGGCCTCAGGATCTCGTCACGGTATCGCTGTGCATTCAAATTGCCATCGTTGTCTGTAGCTTATGCCTGCCCCCATACCATAACCCCACCATGGGGGCACTCTGTTCACAACGCTGACAGTAACAAACCGCTTTCCGCCATACAAGTGGTCTGCGGTTGTGAGGCCGTTTGCACGTAATGCAACGTTCTAAAACGATGTTGGGGAAATGAGAAATTAACATTAAATTCTCTGATGGACATTCCTGCAGTCCTCTCAATACTTGAGACATCTGTGGCATTGTGTTGTGTGACAAAAGTGCCCATTTTAGAGTTACTTTTTAATGTCCACAGCACAAGGTGCACCTGTGTAATGATCATGCTGTTTAATCAGCTTTTTGATATGCCACACCTGTCAGGTGGATGGATTATCTTGACCAAAGGAGAAATGCTCACTAACAGGGATGTAAACAAATTTGTGCACAAAACATTTGAGAGAAATAAGCTTTTTGTGCGTATGGAACATTTCTGGGATCTATTATTTCATGAAACATGAGACCAACACTATTTTTGTTCAGTGTATTCTGAAAGTATTCAGACCCTTTGACTTTTCCCACATTTTGTTACGTTACAGACTTATTCTAAAATAGATTAAAAATGAAACAAAACGGTCTGAAACCTGGAGGAGCTTCTCAACTTAGTGGTATTCAGCTGTGGTGCAGTCTACCTTAGTGGTATTCAGCTGTGGTGCAGTCTACCTTAGTGGTATTCAGCTGTGGTGCAGCCTACCTTAGTGGTATTCAGCTGTGGTGCAGCCTACCTTAGTGGTATTCAGCTGTGGTGCAGCCTACCTTAGTGGTATTCAGCTGTGGTGCAGTCTACCTTAGTGGTATTCAGCTGTGCTGTGGTGCAGCCTACCTTAGCGGCATTCAGCTGTGGTGCAGCCTACCTTAGTGGTATTCAGCTGTGGTGCAGCCTACCTTAGTGGTATTCAGCTGTGGTGCAGCCTACCTTAGTGGTATTCAGCTGTGGTGCAGCCTACCTTAGTGGTATTCAGCTGTGGTGCAGCCTACCTTAGTGGTATTCAGCTGTGGTGCAGCCTACCTTAGTGGTATTCAGCTGTGGTGCAGCCTACCTTAGTGGTATTCAGCTGTGGTGCAGCCTACCTTAGTGGTCTTCAGCTGTGGTGCAGCCTACCTTAGTGGTATTCAGCTGTGGTGCAGCCTACCTTAGTGGTATTCAGCTTGCTGTGATGCAGCTCCAGGACATGTAGAGCTGCCATTAGATTGGCCTGTGGCTCCAACAGCTCCATTTTGATTGGCCCAAGGCAGTGGACGTCAGGAGGGGACAGGTACATGCGCAGTAGAGACAGGTACACCTGTATCACAACACCACTGGGTTAACAGACAGGTACACCTGTATCATAACACCACTGGGTTAACAGACAGGTACACCTGTATCACAACACCACTGGGTTAACAGACAGGTACACCTGTATCACAACACCACTGGGTTAACAGACAGGTACACCACTGGGTTAACAGACAGGTACACCTGTATCACAACACCACTGGGTTAACAGACAGGTACACCTGTATCACAACACCACTGGGTTAACAGACAGGTACACCTGTATCACAACACCACTGGGTTAACAGACAGGTACACCTGTATCACAACACCACTGGGTTAACAGACAGGTACACCTGTATCACAACACCACTGGGTTAACAGACAGGTACACCTGTATCACAACACCACTGGGTTAACAGACAGGTACACCTGTATCACAACACCACTGGGTTAACAGACAGGTACACCTGTATCACAACACCACTGGGTTAACAGACAGGTACACCTGTATCACAACACCACTGGGTTAACAGACAGGTACACCTGTATCACAACACCACTGGGTTAACAGACAGGTACACCTGTATCACAACACCACTGGGTTAACAGACAGGTACACCTGTATCACAACACCACTGGGTTAACAGACAGGTACACCTGTATCACAACACCACTGGGTTAACAGACAGGTACACCTGTATCATAACACCACTGGGTTAACAGACAGGTACACCACTGGGTTAACAGACAGGTACACCTGTATCACAACACCACTGGGTTAACAGACAGGTACACCACTGGGTTAACAGACAGGTACACCTGTATCACAACACCACTGGGTTAACAGACAGGTACACCTGTATCACAACACCACTGGGTTAACAGACAGGTACACCTGTATCACAACACCACTGGGTTAACAGACAGGTACACCTGTATCACAACACCACTGGGTTAACAGACAGGTACACCTGTATCACAACACCACTGGGTTAACAGACAGGTACACCTGTATCACAACACCACTGGGTTAACAGACAGGTACACCTGTATCACAACACCACTGGGTTAACAGACAGGTACACCTGTATCACAACACCACTGGGTTAACAGACAGGTACACCTGTATCATAACACCACTGGGTTAACAGACAGGTACACCTGTATCATAACACCACTGGGTTAACAGACAGGTACACCTGTATCACAACACCACTGGGTTAACAGACAGGTACACCTGTATCACAACACCACTGGGTTAACAGACAGGTACACCTGTATCACAACACCACTGGGTTAACAGACAGGTACACCACTGGGTTAACAGACAGGTACACCTGTATCACAACACCACTGGGTTAACAGACAGGTACACCACTGGGTTAACAGACAGGTACACCACTGGGTTAACAGACAGGTACACCTGTATCACAACACCACTGGGTTAACAGACAGGTACACCACTGGGTTAACAGACAGGTACACCACTGGGTTAACAGACAGGTACACCTGTATCACAACACCACTGGGTTAACAGACAGGTACACCTGTATCACAACACCACTGGGTTAACAGACAGGTACACCTGTATCACAACACCACTGGGTTAACAGACAGGTACACCTGTATCACAACACCACTGGGTTAACAGACATGTACACCTGTATCACAATACCACTGGGTTAACAGACAGGTACACCTGTATCACAACACCACTGGGTTAACAGACAGGTACACCACTGGGTTAACAGACAGGTACACCACTGGGTTAACAGACAGGTACACCTGTATCACAACACCACTGGGTTAACAGACAGGTACACCACTGGGTTAACAGACAGGTACACCTGTATCACAACACCACTGGGTTAACAGACAGGTACACCTGTATCACAACACCACTGGGTTAACAGACAGGTACACCTGTATCACAACACCACTGGGTTAACAGACAGGTACACCACTGGGTTAACAGACAGGTACACCTGTATCACAACACCACTGGGTTAACAGACAGGTACACCTGTATCACAACAGACAGGTACACCTGTATCATAATACCACTGGGTTAACAGACAGGTACACCTGTATCACAACACCACTGGGTTAACAGACAGGTACACCTGTATCACAACACCACTGGGTTAACAGACAGGTACACCTGTATCACAACACCACTGGGTTAACAGACAGGTACACCTGTATCATAATACCACTGGGTTAACAGACAGGTACACCTGTATCACAACACCACTGGGTTAACAGACAGGTACACCTGTATCACAACACCACTGGGTTAACAGACAGGTACACCACTGGGTTAACAGACAGGTACACCTGTATCACAACACCACTGGGTTAACAGACAGGTACACCTGTATCACAACACCACTGGGTTAACAGACAGGTACACCTGTATCACAACACCACTGGGTTAACAGACAGGTATACCTGTATCACAACACCACTGGGTTAACAGACAGGTACACCTGTATCACAACACCACTGGGTTAACAGACAGGTACACCTGTATCACAACACCACTGGGTTAACAGACAGGTACACCTGTATCACAACACCACTGGGTTAACAGACAGGTACACCTGTATCACAACACCACTGGGTTAACAGACAGGTACACCTGTATCACAACACCACTGGGTTAACAGACAGGTACACCTGTATCACAACACCACTGGGTTAACAGACAGGTACACCTGTATCATAACACCACTGGGTTAACAAGGCAGGTAATGTAGGTATGCGTCAGTCATAAGGGGTTACTCACATCTTGGTTTCTGTCCGTCCCTTTGTCATAATGCCTATGACAGTACCTGAGGGGCGAGGGACACAAAATCAGCTTGGAGTGAGATAATAACACGTGACAATTCACAACGAGTGTTTTGAATCGGCATGTTGTTGTTAAAGGCTGGTTGGATGTTTTAGTGGGAGACTCTCTGCAGTCCTACTCACTCTTCAGTAAAGGTTGCAAAATTCCTGTAACTTTCCCAAAATTGACAGATTTTTCCAGAAATCCTGATTGGAAGATTCCCAGAAAGAGGGAATCTGGAATTCCTTTAAAACAGGATTTCTGAAAAAGGGATATTGGGGAAAGTTGCAGACTGAAGTGAGGAGAGACCGAGGCAAAGGCAGACACGACCATCAGGAATGTAACAGGTTCTGGTGAGCCGTCACATTATGTAGAAACGACCATCAGGTTCTGGTGAGCCGTCACATTATGTAGAAACGACCATCAGGTTCTGGTGAGCCGTCACATTACGTAGAAACGACCATCAGGTTCTGGTGAGCTGTCACATTATGTAGAAACGACCATCAGGAATGTAACATCAGGTTCTGGTGAGCTGTCACATTATGTAGAAACGACCATCAGGTTCTGGTGAGCCGTCACATTATGTAGAAACGACCATCAGGTTCTGGTGAGCCGTCACATTATGTAGAAACGACCATCAAGAATGTAACGTCAGGTTCTGGTGAGCTGTCACATTATGTAGAAACGACCATCAGGTTCTGGTGAGCCGTCACATTATGTAGAAACGACCATCAGGTTCTGGTGAGCCGTCACATTATGTAGAAACGACCATCAGGAATGTAACATCAGGTTCTGGTGAGCCGTCACATTATGTAGAAACGACCATCAGGTTCTGGTGAGCCGTCACATTATGTAGAAACGACCATCAGGAATGTAACATCAGGTTCTGGTGAGCTGTCACATTATGTAGAAACGACCATCAGGAATGTAAAGGTTCTGGTGAGCTGTCACATTACGTAGAAACGACCATCAGGTTCTGGTGAGCCGTCACATTATGTAGAAACGACCATCAGGAATGTAACAGGTTCTGGTGAGCTGTCACATTATGTAGAAACGACCATCAGGTTCTGGTGAGCTGTCACATTATGTAGAAACGACCATCAGGAGTGTAACATCAGGTTCTGGTGAGCCGTCACATTATGTAGAAACGACCATCAGGAATGTAACATCAGGTTCTGGTGAGCTGTCACATTATGTAGAAACGACCATCAGGAATGTAACAGGTTCTGGTGAGCTGTCACATTATGTAGAAACGACCATCAGGTTCTGGTGAGCTGTCACATTATGTAGAAACGACCATCAGGTTCTGGTGAGCTGTCACATTATGTAGAAACGACCATCAGGAATGTAACAGGTTCTGGTGAGCCGTCACATTATGTAGAAACGACCATCAGGTTCTGGTGAGCCGTCACATTATGTAGAAACGACCATCAGGTTCTGGTGAGCCGTCACATTATGTAGAAACGACCATCAGGTTCTGGTGAGCCGTCACATTATGTAGAAACGACCATCAGGTTCTGGTGAGCCGTCACATTATGTAGAAACGACCATCAGGTTCTGGTGAGCCGTCACATTATGTAGAAACGACCATCAGGTTCTGGTGAGCCGTCACATTATGTAGAAACGACCATCAGGTTCTGGTGAGCTGTCACATTATGTAGAAACGACCATCAGGTTCTGGTGAGCTGTCACATTATGTAGAAACGACCATCAGGTTCTGGTGAGCTGTCACATTATGTAGAAACGACCATCAGGAATGTAACAGGTTCTGGTGAGCCGTCACATTATGTAGAAACGACCATCAGGAATGTAACAGGTTCTGGTGAGCCGTCACATTATGTAGAAACGACCATCAGGTTCTGGTGAGCTGTCACATTATGTAGAAACGACCATCAGGAATGTAACATCAGGTTCTGGTGAGCCGTCACATTATGTAGAAACGACCATCAGGTTCTGGTGAGCCGTCACATTACGTAGAAACGACCATCAGGAATGTAACAGGTTCTGGTGAGCCGTCACATTACGTAGAAACGACCATCAGGAATGTAACAGGTTCTGGTGAGCCGTCACATTATGTAGAAACGACCATCAGGTTCTGGTGAGCTGTCACATTATGTAGAAACGACCATCAGGAATGTAACAGGTTCTGGTGAGCCGTCACATTATGTAGAAACGACCATCAGGTTCTGGTGAGCTGTCACATTATGTAGAAACGACCATCAGGTTCTGGTGAGCTGTCACATTATGTAGAAACGACCATCAGGAATGTAACAGGTTCTGGTGAGCCGTCACATTATGTAGAAACGACCATCAGGTTCTGGTGAGCTGTCACATTATGTAGAAACGACCATCAGGTTCTGGTGAGCCATCACATTATGTAGAAACGACCATCAGGTTCTGGTGAGCCGTCACATTATGTAGAAACGACCATCAGGTTCTGGTGAGCCGTCACATTATGTAGAAACGACCATCAGGTTCTGGTGAGCCGTCACATTATGTAGAAACGACCATCAGGTTCTGGTGAGCCGTCACATTACGTAGAAACGACCATCAGGTTCTGGTGAGCTGTCACATTATGTAGAAACGACCATCAGGAATGTAACATCAGGTTCTGGTGAGCCGTCACATTACGTTGAAACGACCATCAGGTTCTGGTGAGCCGTAACATTATGTAGAAACGACCATCAGGAATGTAACATCAGGTTCTGGTGAGCCGTCACATTATGTAGAAACGACCATCAGGTTCTGGTGAGCCGTCACATTATGTAGAAACGACCATCAGGTTCTGGTGAGCCGTCACATTATGTAGAAACGACCATCAGGTTCTGGTGAGCCGTCACATTATGTAGAAACGACCATCAGGTTCTGGTGAGCCGTCACATTATGTAGAAACGACCATCAGGTTCTGGTGAGCCGTCACATTATGTAGAAACGACCATCAGGTTCTGGTGAGCCGTCACATTATGTAGAAACGACCATCAGGTTCTGGTGAGCCGTCACATTATGTAGAAACGACCATCAGGTTCTGGTGAGCCGTCACATTATGTAGAAACGACCATCAGGAATGTAACAGGTTCTGGTGAGCTGTCACATTATGTAGAAACGACCATCAGGAATGTAACAGGTTCTGGTGAGCTGTCACATTATGTAGAAACGACCATCAGGAATGTAACAGGTTCTGGTGAGCTGTCACATTATGTAGAAACGACCATCAGGTTCTGGTGAGCCGTCACATTATGTAGAAACGACCATCAGGAATGTAACAGGTTCTGGTGAGCCGTCACATTATGTAGAAACGACCATCAGGTTCTGGTGAGCCGTCACATTATGTAGAAACGACCATCAGGAATGTAACATCAGGTTCTGGTGAGCTGTCACATTATGTAGAAACGACCATCAGGAATGTAACAGGTTCTGGTGAGCCGTCACATTATGTAGAAACGACCATCAGGAATGTAACAGGTTCTGGTGAGCCGTCACATTATGTAGAAACGACCATCAGGTTCTGGTGAGCTGTCACATTATGTAGAAACGACCATCAGGTTCTGGTGAGCCGTCACATTATATAGAAACGACCATCAGGAATGTAACAGGTTCTGGTGAGCTGTCACATTATGTAGAAACGACCATCAGGAATGTAACAGGTTCTGGTGAGCTGTCACATTATGTAGAAACGACCATCAGGTTCTGGTGAGCCGTCACATTATGTAGAAACGACCATCAGGAATGTAACAGGTTCTGGTGAGCTGTCACATTATGTAGAAACGACCATCAGGAATGTAACAGGTTCTGGTGAGCTGTCACATTATGTAGAAACGACCATCAGGTTCTGGTGAGCCGTCACATTATGTAGAAACGACCATCAGGAATGTAACAGGTTCTGGTGAGCTGTCACATTATGTAGAAACGACCATCAGGAATGTAACATCAGGTTCTGGTGAGCCGTCACATTATGTAGAAACGACCATCAGGAATGTAACAGGTTCTGGTGAGCTGTCACATTATGTAGAAACGACCATCAGGAATGTAACATCAGGTTCTGGTGAGCTGTCACATTATGTAGAAACGACCATCAGGTTCTGGTGAGCTGTCACATTATGTAGAAACGACCATCAGGAATGTAACATCAGGTTCTGGTGAGCTGTCACATTATGTAGAAACGACCATCAGGTTCTGGTGAGCCGTCACATTATGTAGAAACGACCATCAGGTTCTGGTGAGCCGTCACATTATGTAGAAACGACCATCAGGTTCTGGTGAGCTGTCACATTATGTAGAAACGACCATCAGGAATGTAACATCAGGTTCTGGTGAGCCGTCACATTATGTAGAAACGACCATCAGGTTCTGGTGAGCCGTCACATTATGTAGAAACGACCATCAGGTTCTGGTGAGCCGTCACATTATGTAGAAACGACCATCAGGTTCTGGTGAGCTGTCACATTATGTAGAAACGACCATCAGGTTCTGGTGAGCCGTCACATTATGTAGAAACGACCATCAGGTTCTGGTGAGCCGTCACATTATGTAGAAACGACCATCAGGTTCTGGTGAGCCGTCACATTATGTAGAAACGACCATCAGGTTCTGGTGAGCCGTCACATTACGTAGAAACGACCATCAGGTTCTGGTGAGCCGTCACATTATGTAGAAACGACCATCAGGTTCTGGTGAGCCGTCACATTATGTAGAAACGACCATCAGGAATGTAACAGGTTCTGGTGAGCTGTCACATTATGTAGAAACGACCATCAGGTTCTGGTGAGCCGTCACATTACGTAGAAACGACCATCAGGTTCTGGTGAGCCGTCACATTATGTAGAAACGACCATCAGGTTCTGGTCAGCTGTCACATTATGTAGAAACGACCATCAGGTTCTGGTGAGCCGTCACATTACGTAGAAACGACCATCAGGAATGTATCAGGTTCTGGTGAGCCGTCACATTATGTAGAAACGACCATCAGGTTCTGGTGAGCCGTAACATTACGTAGAAACGACCATCAGGAATGTAACATCAGGTTCTGGTGAGCCGTCACATTATGTAGAAACGACCATCAGGTTCTGGTCAGCTGTCACATTATGTAGAAACGACCATCAGGAATGTAACAGGTTCTGGTGAGCCGTCACATTATGTAGAAACGACCATCAGGAATGTAACAGGTTCTGGTGAGCTGTCACATTATGTAGAAACGACCATCAGGTTCTGGTGAGCCGTCACATTATGTAGAAACGACCATCAGGAATGTAACAGGTTCTGGTGAGCCGTCACATTATGTAGAAACGACCATCAGGTTCTGGTGAGCCGTCACATTATGTAGAAACGACCATCAGGAATGTAACAGGTTCTGGTGAGCCGTCACATTATGTAGAAACGACCATCAGGTTCTGGTGAGCCGTCACATTATGTAGAAACGACCATCAGGAATGTAACAGGTTCTGGTGAGCCGTCACATTATGTAGAAACGACCATCAGGAATGTAACTGTCACATTATGTAGAAACGACCATCAGGAATGTAACTGTCACATTGTGCGTCATACTGTTGGCTGTGATGGGATGAACATTGAGGAAACCCAAAAATGTTATTAAATTCATTCTTATAGGCTGTTTTAAAGCGAAACACTCATCTCTGTTTACACCCACATGAGGAACTCTAATAGCAAAACAAAACAGTCCCTGGTTCTCTCTCCCGACGAGTCCTTCCTTTATTCCTCCCTTCTCCTCGCCTCCTCAATCCAACTGGATGAGAAGATCTAAGGTCTCCAAAACGTTTTTTTTTTAGAAGGATGCGAGGAGAGATGATGAAAGATGAACAGAGATGAAAGAGTCTCTGTGTATTTAGCCTCTGCCATGGAAGGTGAGGTACGGTGGCTGGCAGGGGCATTATGCCGGACTTTCTTCTGTTGACAGTCCTAAGAACTGTTGTAAGACTCCAATCAAGTTGTAGAAACATCTCAAGGATTACACTTTTTTATTTTTTATAAATTTGCAAAAATGTAAGCCTCTGTACTGCCCAATCAGGAGATAGATATTCCTCATCAACCTGGATGAAGCCTCTGTACTGCCCAATCAGGAGATGGATATGCGTCTACCACAGGCAGGTAAAGTACCCACTCGAAGAAGGCCGACCCACTCCAGGAAAAAAAACGTAGCCAGGCGATATTGTCTGAATGAAAAAAGGACTAACCAGATTTGTTGTTAGCTTGGACAGTCTGCTCTCTAACATTGTAATTACAACCAGCCAATACATTGGTAGAGACATAGACCTAAGTCTACCGTGATGACAAAATTATAAACGAGATGCAGGGAGATTACCGTAGCACGCTTGAAGACTATTGAATGATATTAGAGACTTGTAGTCGTTACCCTTGACTTATTCTACATTTTGTTGTGATAAAAAAAAAAAAAAAGCAAAATAGATTAAATATATTTTTTCTACATACAGTAACTCATAACGACAAAAGTGTAAATGCAAATGTATTATGCAAATGTATTACTTGGGGGCTTTTACTTGGCTTATCGCGCTCTAGCGACTCCTTGTGGTGGGCCGGGAGCCTGCAGGCTGACCCCGGTCGTCAGTTTAACAGTGTTTCCTCTGACACGTTGGTGCAGCTGGCTACCGGGTTTAGCGAGCGGGTGTTAAGAAGCGCGGTCATGTTTCAAGTTCATCTGCATGAACTTGCAATAATATACACTGGTCCCAGGATTATTTGGGGGTCACATGATGCAAGAGCAAGTGTTAAATCTCCTCCCCTTTCCTCAGCCCCCACCAAGTCGGGTGAAAAATGGCTCCTTTCCCTGTCGGCACAAGCCTCTCAGTAGACTTCAGAGGGGAATAACGGCTAACCAACAGTGTGTGTATGTATATAGTACTACTCACTCCTCTGCCGTGTGTGTGTGTGTGTCTAGGCAGTACTACTCACTCCTCTGCCATGTGCGTGTGTGTGTGTGTGTGTCTAGGCAGTACTACTCACTCCTCTGCCGTGTGTGTGTGTGTGTGTGTCTAGGCAGTACTACTCACTCCTCTGCCGTGTGTGTGTGTGTGTGTGTCTAGGCAGTACTACTCACTCCTCTGCCGTGTGTGTGTGTGTGTGTGTGTCTAGGCAGTACTACTCACTCCTCTGCCGTGTGTGTGTGTGTGTGTGTGTGTCTAGGCAGTACTACTCACTCCTCTGCCATGTGTGTGTGTGTGTGTGTGTGTGTGTGTGTCTAGGCAGTACTACTCACTCCTCTGCCATGTGTGTGTGTGTGTGTGTGTGTGTGTGTGTGTGTGTGTGTGTGTGTGTGTGTGTGTGTGTGTGTGTGTGTCTAGGCAGTACTACTCACTCCTCTGCCATGTGTGTGTGTGTGTGTGTCTAGGCAGTACTACTCACTCCTCTGCTGTGTGTGTGTGTGTGTGTGTGTGTGTGTGTAGTACTACTCACTCCTCTGCCGTGTGTGTGTGTGTGTGTGTGTGTGTGTGTGTGTGTGTGTGTGTGTGTGTAGTACTACTCACTCCTCTGCCATGTGTGTGTGTGTGTGTGTGTGTGTGTGTGTGTGTGTGTGTGTGTGTGTGTGTGTGTGTGTGTGTGTGTGTGTGTGTAGTACTACTCACTCCTCTGCCATGTGTGTGTCCTTCAGGACGTGTACGTAGATGAAGAGGGCCTGTTCATGTTTCCCCATCCGACCCAGCAGCAGGGCCCGCTCCTCCAGAAGACCTGACACAGACAAATGGCAGGTTGAAGACACCCAGGGTGCGGAAGAGTCATGGGACCAGCGTCGTTGCCAACTAGCATAGCTGGTCCCAATGCTTAAATGAGGAAGAATTATAAGCAAAGGGTTATGGGATATTAGAACTAGAGGTCGACCGATAATGATTTTTCAACGCCGATACCGATTATTGGGGGACCAAAAAAAGCAGATACCGATGAATCGGGCGATTAATGATTAAATATATTTGTAATGACAATTACAACAATACTAAATTACAACAATACTAAATGAACAATGAACCCTTTTATTTTAACTTAATACATAAATAAAATCTATTTATTCTCAAATAAATAATGAAACATGCTCAATTTGGTTTAAATAATGCAAAAACAGTGTTGGAAAAGAAAGTAAAAGTGCAATATGTGCCATGTAAAATAGCTAACATTTAAGTTCCTTGCTCAGAACATGAGAACATATGAAAGCTGGTGGTTCCTTTTAACATGAGTCTTCAATATTCCCAGGTAAGAAGTTTTAGGTTGTAGTTATTATAGGAATTATAGGACTATTTGTCTCTATACCATTTGTATTTCATGTACCTTTGACTATTGGATGTTCTTATAGGCACTTTTGTATTGCCAGCCTAATCTGGGGAGTTGATAGGCTTGAAGTCATACACAGCGCTGTGCTTCAAGCATTGCGAAGAGCTGCTGGCAAACACAAGAAAGTTTGAATGAACGTTTACGAGCCTGCTGCTGCCTACCACCGCTCAGTCAGACTGCTCTATCAAATCATAGACTATTAATAAAGGCACAGAAATATGAGCCTATGGTCATTAATATGGTCAAATCCGGAAACTATAATTTATTCTGTCAGTGAAATACTGAACCGTTACGTATTTTGTCAAACGGGTGGCATCCATAAGTCTAAATATTGCTGTTACATTGCACAACCTTCAATGTTATGTCATAATTACATAATTTCTGGTAAATTAGTTTGCAACGAGCCAGGCGGCCCAAACTGTTGCATATACCCTGACTCTGCGTGCAATGGACGCAAGAGAAGTGACAGGATTTCCCTAGTTTAATATTGCCTGCTAACCTGGATTTCTTTTAGCTAAATATGCAGGTTAAAAAAATATATACTTCTGTGTATTGATTTTAAGAAAGGCATTGATGTTTATGGCTAGGTACATTCGTGCAACGAATGTGCTTTTTTTCGCGAATGCGCTTTTGTTAAATCATCACCCGCTTGGCGAAGTAGGCTGTGATTCAATGATAACTTAACAGCCACCGCATTGATTATATGCAACGCAGGACAAGCTAGATAAACTAGTAATATCAACCATGTGTAGTTAACTAGTGATTATGTTAAGATTCAGGTTTTTTTATAAGATAAGTTTAATGCTAGCTAGCAACTTACCTTGGCTCCTTTGCTGCACTCACGTAACAGGTGGGCGGCCTGCCACGCAATTTCCTCGTTGAGTGCAATGTAATCGGCCATAATCATCGTCCAAAAATGCCGATTACCGATTGTTATGAAAACTTGAAATCGTCCCTAATTAAAATCGGTCGACCTCTAGTTGGAACCCTCGTCATCTTCAACCTACGGGAACTCATGATTCTATATGTATTGCGATCCTCATGACTCTATACGTACTGCGATCCTCATGACTCTATACGTATTGCGATCCTCATGACTCTATACGTATTGCGATCCTCATGACTCTATACGTATTGCGATCCTCATGACTCTATACGTATTGCGATCCTCATGACTCTATACGTATTGCGATCCTCATGACTCTATACGTATTGCGATCCTCATGACTCTATACGTATTGCGATCCTCATGACTCTATACGTATTGCGATCCTCATGACTCTATACGTATTGCGATCCTCATGACTCTATACGTATTGCGATCCTCATGACTCTATACGTATTGCGATCCTCATGACTCTATACGTATTGCGATCCTCATGACTCTATACGTATTGCGATCCTCATGACTCTATACGTATTGCGATCCTCATGATTCTATACGTATTGCGATCCTCATGATTCTATACGTATTGCGATCCTCATGATTCTATACGTATTGCGATCCTCATGATTCTATACGTATTGCGATCCTCATGATTCTATACGTATTGCGATCCTCATGATTCTATACGTATTGCGATCCTCATGATTCTATACGTATTGCGATCCTCATGATTCTATACGTATTGCGATCCTCATGATTCTATACGTATTGCGATCCTCATGATTCTATACGTATTGCGATCCTCATGATTCTATACGTATTGCGATCCTCATGATTCTATACGTATTGCGATCCTCATGATTCTATACGTATTGCGATCCTCATGATTCTATACGTATTGCGATCCTCATGATTCTATACGTATTGCGATCCTCATGATTCTATACGTATTGCGATCCTCATGATTCTATACGTATTGCGATCCTCATGATTCTATACGTATTGCGATCCTCATGATTCTATACGTATTGCGATCCTCATGATTCTATACGTATTGCGATCCTCATGATTCTATACGTATTGCGATCCTCATGATTCTATACGTATTGCGATCCTCATGATTCTATACGTATTGCGATCCTCATGATTCTATACGTATTGCGATCCTCATGATTCTATACGTATTGCGATCCTCATGATTCTATACGTATTGCGATCCTCATGATTCTATACGTATTGCGATCCTCATGATTCTATACGTATTGCGGTCCTCATGATTCTATACGTATTGCGGTCCTCATGATTCTATACGTATTGCGATCCTCATGATTCTATACGTATTGCGATCCTCATGATTCTATACGTATTGCGATCCTCATGATTCTATATGTATTGCGATCCTCATGATTCTATATGTATTGCGGTCCTCATGATTCTATACGTATTGCGATCCTCATGATTCTATACGTATTGCGGTTCGATACTGCGATTTTATTGTGATTAGATGTTTCAAACATATTGTTCACTTTAACACAGTGTACAAAACATTAGGAACAGCTGCTCTTTCCATGACAGACTGACCAGGTGAATCCAGGTGAAAGCTATGATCCCTTACTGATGTCACTTGTTAAATCCCCTTCAAATCAGTGTAGATGAAGGGGAGGAGACTGGTGGTTAAAGAAGGAGTTTTAAGCCTTGAGACAATTGAGACATGGATTGTGTACGTGTTTCATTCAGTGGGTGAATGGACAAGAAAAGATTGAAGTGCCTTTGAACGGGGTATGGTAGTAGGTGCCAGGTGCACCGGTTTGTGTCAAGAACTGCAACGCTGCTGGGTTTTTCACACTCAACAGTTTCCTGTGTGTATCAAGAATGGTCCACCACCCAAAGAACATCCAGCCAACTTGACACAACTGTGGGAAGCATTGGAGTCAACATGGGCCAGCATCCCTGTGGAACGCTTTCAACACCTTGTAGAGTCCACGACCTGACGAATTGAGGCTGTTCTGAGGACAAAAGGGGGGGGGGGGTGCAACTCAATATGAGGAAGACGTTCCTAATGTTTTGTACACCCAGTGTTTGTCTGCTGCAGAGAGACAAGAGTCATGGAAATAAGAGCTGAAAACACGAAGGCTCACTTTATCAGAAGAAGATGAAGAACAAGCTATAGGATGAACACTACTGGCGTTTCGGTGCAGGTACAGACAACTAGCGCTAGCTAATGCTACCTAGCAAGTACAAATCGATACTTTGAGAGTCAACATATCAATATATCGTCCAAAATAATATTGCAATATGTAACCGTATCGAATATTTTCCCACCTAACCATCCCATTCTTACCATCAAAGGGGAAGTCGCTGATAAGTCGTCCAGGCTCGTAGCTGGTAGAGACCTGCAGGAAACACAGAAGCTTGTTCCTAAACTCTCCCAGGTCCCCCTCTTCCTTCCCAGCAGCCACTGCAGGAACCCCTACAGGACAGGAAGACAGAACAGACAGATCCCAGCTGTGGAGTACCTCAGGGCAGTGTGCTAGGGCTACTTCTTTTTCTGTTATAGATCAATGATACTAGATATTCCTTAGGCCCACCCAAAACAATGTTGTCAGCTTTCTCTGTCCAATGAAATAAGCTGGCTGATAACTGCTGGCTGATAACAAGCCTCCAGTAGTGTGCATAGACATCCCCAGGCAGGGCGTGTAGTTGTAAGTGGTGAGTGGTGAGTCGTAGTCGTCGTCGTCGTAGTACTAGTAGTACTGGGTCTTACCCTCGGGCAGGGCGTTGAGGTACTGCTTCATGAGCCCCTGGACCCTCTCCAGGTACAGCTGTATCAGTACTGTAGTAGTACTAGTACTAGTAGTAGTGGTATTAGTACTAGTAGTAGTGGTATTAGTACTAGTAGTAGTGGTATTAGTACTAGTAGTAGTGGTAGTGGTATTAGTACTAGTAGTAGTGGTAGTGGTATTAGTACTAGTAGTAGTGGTAGTGGTATTAGTACTAGTAGTAGTGGTAGTGGTATTAGTACT
This sequence comes from Salvelinus fontinalis, assembly GCF_029448725.1. Taxonomy (NCBI): domain Eukaryota; kingdom Metazoa; phylum Chordata; class Actinopteri; order Salmoniformes; family Salmonidae; genus Salvelinus; species Salvelinus fontinalis. The sequence continues at coordinate 48,352,170 of NC_074680.1, forward strand.
AGTAGTAGTGGTAGTGGTACTAGTAGTAGTGGTATTAGTACTAGTAGTAGTGGTAGTGGTATTAGTACTAGTAGTAGTGGTAGTACTGGGTCTTACCCTCGGGCAGGGAGTTGAGGTACTGCTTCATGAGCCCCTGGACCCTCTCCAGGTACAGCTGAATGAGGATGTTATGGAACTCAGGTCCCGTGTCCTCCCAGACGTGTATGATGTGTTCCAGGTAGGGGACAGCCAGCTCCTTAAACCCCTCCCTCAGGAAGTTCAGGACCTTGTCTCTGGGAAGGGTCTCGACCTCCGTCAGGTCTTCAGTAAAGATCTGGGACAGAGACACACAATATGTATGACGTATATTGATAGTGAATGTATTTTAGTAAGTACACTACATGTCCAAAAGTATGTGGACACCCCCTGACAAATTAGTGGATTTGGCTATTTCAGCCACAAAATCGAGCACACATCCATGCAATCTCCATAGACAAACATTAGCAGTAGAATAGCCTTACTGAAGAGCTCAGTGACTTTCAAAGTGGCACTGTCATAGGACACCACCTTTCACAACAAATCAGTTCGTAAAATGTCTGCCCTGCTAGAGCTTCCCCGGTCAACTGTAAGTGCTGTTATTGTGAAGTGGAAACTTCTAGAAGCAACAACGGCTCAGTCGCTTAGTGGTAGGGCCACAAGCTCACAAAACGGGACCGCCGAGTGCTGAAGCGCGTAAAAATCATCTGTCCTCGGTTGCAGCACTCACTACCGAGTTCCATACTGCCTCTGGAAGCAACTTTAGCACAATAACTGTTTGTCAGAAGTTTCATGAAATGGGTTTCCATGGCCGAGAAGCCGCACACAAGCCTAAGATCACCATGTGCAATGCCAAGCGTCGGCTGGAGTGGTGTAAAGCTCTCTGCCATTGGACTCTGGAGCGGAGGAAACGCGTTCTCTGGAGGGATAAATCACGCTTCACCATCTGGTAGTCCGACAGACTAATCTGGGTTTGGCGGATTCCAGGAGAACGATACCTGTCCCAATGCATAGTGCCAACTGTAAAGTTTGGTGGAGGAGGAATAATGGTCTGGGGCTGTTTTTCATGGTTTGGGCCCCTTAGTTTCAGTGAAGGGACATCTTAATGCTACAGCATACAATGACATTCTAGATGATTCTGTGCTTCCAACAGTTTGTGGAAGGCCCTTTTCTGTTTCAGCATGACAATGCCCCAGTGCACAAAGCGAGGTCTATACAGAAATGATTTGTCGATATCGGTGTGGAAGAACTTGACTGGCATGCAAAGAGCCCTGACCTCAACCCCATCGAACACATTTGGGATGAATTGGACCGCCGGACTGTGATCCAGGCCTAATCGCCCAACATCAGTACTCGACCTCACTAATGCTCGTGGCTGAATGGAAGCAATTCCCCGCAGCATTCGTTCCAACAAACCGTGCAGTCATTATAGGGTAGGCATAGACAGTTCCAACTCCTGACAATCCTGTCTCACCTTGAGTCCGTCCTCAGGACAGATCTTCAGAACCCAGGGAGAGAACTCAAAGATAATGACCAGATTCTCCATCCCTGACAAGATATAATAGAGATGATTAATGGTACGCTCAGAGAGGACAGGGTTTGGCGTGTGAGAATGGTAGAAAGGTTACAGGATACTCAATATGGTGTTGTGGTGCTATATCAACTGTGGTGTTCTCTTCCTTAGTGCCGTCATACATCATGCTGTGTTCAAAGCCTATTATTGTAAGTCTCAATCCCAGTGTTTATTTGGATGTTTAAGTTGATGTTGGAAGGTTAACTCACCCAGTCTCTGGAGGTACTGCACCGTCCTCTCATGTCCCTTTAGAGGAGAGTTAGCTTTGGTGGACTGATCCAACAACACCTGAAGGGCTGGGGGAGGAAGAGAGGGACGTTAGCCTTGGTGGACTGATCCAACAACACCTGCAGGGGAGGAAGAGAGGGACGTTAGCCTTGGTGGACTGATCCAACAACACCTGCAGGGGAGGAAGAGAGGGACGTTAGCCTTGGTGGACTGATCCAACAACACCTGCAGCGGAGAAAGAGAGGAACGTTAGCCTTGGTGGACTGATCCAACAACACCTGCAGCGGAGAAAGAGAGGAACGTTAACCTCAGTGGACTGATCCAACAAAACCTACATGGTAGGAAGAGAGGAACGCACACAGGGTCAGGAAAAGGTGAAGGAGAGGTGTGGAGGGAGAGGAACACACAGGAAGTGGTGAAGAAGAGGTGTGGAGGAAGAGAAACGAGGGAGAGAATGCAGAACAAAAGAGCATGTGTCGCTTGTCTGTAGGTAAATAATACAATTCAGACAATAATAATATACATTTAGGTCGTCCGAATGGACAATCACCAAATGTAGAGGTTTGCGGGGATGACAACTGCTCATCAATTGGATTGCACAACGTCTTTGATTAACGACTTCTCTGCTTAACAAGGGTCCAAGGCTTCACTGCTACAGTCTACGTGTTGATTTAGGCTACCTACCTATAGACCGCTACGTGTTGATTTAGGCTACCTACCTATAGACTGCTACGTGTTGATTTAGGCTACCTACCTATAGACTGCTACGTGTTGATTTAGGCTACCTACCTATAGACTGCTACGTGTTGATTTAGGCTACCTACCTATAGACTGCTACGTGTTGATTTAGGCTACCTACCTATAGACTGCTACGTGTTGATTTAGGCTACCTACCTATAGACTGCTACGTGTTGATTTAGGCTACCTACCTATAGACTGCTACGTGTTGATTTAGGCTACCTACCTATAGACTGCTACGTGTTGATTTAGGCTACCTACCTATAGACTGCTACGTGTTGATTTAGGCTACCTACCTATAGACTGCTACGTGTTGATTTAGGCTACCTACCTATAGACTGCTACGTGTTGATTTAGGCTACCTACCTATAGACTGCTACGTGTTGATTTAGGCTACCTACCTATAGACTGCTACGTGTTGATTTAGGCTACCTACCTATAGACTGCTACGTGTTGATTTAGGCTACCTACCTATAGACTGCTACGTGTTGATTTAGGCTACCTACCTATAGACTGCTACGTGTTGATTTAGGCTACCTACCTATAGACTGCTACGTGTTGATTTAGGCTACCTACCTATAGACTGCTACGTGTTGATTTAGGCTACCTACCTATAGACTGCTACGTGTTGATTTAGGCTACCTACCTATAGACTGCTACGTGTTGATTTAGGCTACCTACCTATAGACTGCTACGTGTTGATTTAGGCTACCTACCTATAGACTGCTACGTGTTGATTTAGGCTACCTACCTATAGACTGCTACGTGTTGATTTAGGCTACCTACCTATAGACTGCTACGTGTTGATTTAGGCTACCTACCTATAGACTGCTACGTGTTGATTTAGGCTACCTACCTATAGACTGCTACGTGTTGATTTAGGCTACCTACCTATAGACTGCTACGTGTTGATTTAGGCTACCTACCTATAGACTGCTACGTGTTGATTTAGGCTACCTACCTATAGACTGCTACGTGTTGATTTAGGCTACCTACCTATAGACTGCTACGTGTTGATTTAGGCTACCTACCTATAGACTGCTACGTGTTGATTTAGGCTACCTACCTATAGACTGCTACGTGTTGATTTAGGCTACCTACCTATAGACTGCTACGTGTTGATTTAGGCTACCTACCTATAGACTGCTACGTGTTGATTTAGGCTACCTACCTATAGACTGCTACATGTTGATTTAGGCTACCTACCTATAGACTGCTACATGTTGATTTAGGCTACCTACCTATAGACTGCTACGTGTTGATTTAGGCTACCTACCTATAGACCGCTACATGTTGATTTAGGCTACCTACCTATAGACTGCTACGTGTTGATTTAGGCTACCTACCTATAGACCGCTACGTGTTGATTTAGGCTACCTACCTATAGACTGCTACATGTTGATTTAGGCTACCTACCTATAGACTGCTACAGTCTACATGTTGATGTTCAGTCTGGAACAGGCCATTAAACAACATACTAAGTCTAAATCAGTCTGTAACAAGCCAGGTAGCCTCAGAAGGAACAAAAATGAATTATTTAGGCCAGATTATTATTATTTCAAGGACATTTAAGAAAATAAATGATGAAGCATGTGACATTACAGGCTGGCAGGAGAGCTCACCATTTCAACAACAACAAACCTCTACATTTAGGCTGTATAAAATGTACATTAAATTAAAAAAAATAACGACTTAGAATTAAATAATAACGAAACGAATAATGCCTTCAGTGCCTTTTGATTTCCCTTTTAGAAACACGAGCGGTGTCAGTCGTTGGTTTGAGGATCATACGGTGAGCGATGCATGGTCTAGTTCATACATTTATCCTAGCAGATGTACTTATATTCCCATGTCCTAACCACAGTCAACACAAATCTATTTTATAACAACAATATCATGGAATAAAATAGAAAGTAACAGTTTCACCCCCAAATGTAAAAAAATAATAATAATCTCTCCTCTACAAGTGCATATAGATCGACCTGATGATATGGCCGCTGTGTTAAAAGACAAAATGGCTTTTTCTCCAATTCATTGATGATCAGTAAACTGGTTTTGTTAAGCTACATTATTTACAACTTTAGCATTGTTCCATCTCTTACGACTATCCTCTTCTTTAACAATAGCCTGTATAGAAGTGTCTGTTGCTGCAAAGAAACCACTACTAACGGACACCAATAAGAAGAAGAAGAGACTTGCTTTGGCCAAGAAACACGAGCAATGGACATTAGACCGGTGGAAATAAATTGTTTGGTCTGATGAGTCCAAATTGGAGATTTTTGGTTCCAACCGCCGTGTCTTTGTGAAACGCAAAGTAGGTGAACGGATGATCTCTGCATGTGTGGTTCCCACCGTGAAGTATGGAGGAGGAGGTGTGATGGTGCTTTGCTGGTGACACTGTCTGTGATTTATTTAGAATTCAAGGCACACTTAACCAGCAAGGCTACCACAGCCTTCTGCAGCGATACGCCATCCCATCTGGTTTGGGCTTAGTGGGACTATCATTTGTTTTTCAACAGGACAATGACCCAACACATCTCCAGAATTTGTAAGGGGTATTTGACCAAGGAGTGCTGCATCAGATGACCTGGCCTCCACAATCACCCAACCTCGACCCAATTGAGATGGTTTGGGATGAGTTGGACCGCAGAGTGAAGGAAAAGCAGCCAACAAGTGCTCAGCATATGTGGGAACTCATTCAAGACTGTTGGAAAAGCATTCCAGGTGAAGCTGGTTGAGAGAATGCCAAGATTGCGCAAAGCTGCCATCAAGGCAAAGGGTGGCTACTTTGAAGAATCTCAAATATAAAATATATTTTGAGTTGTTTAACACTTTTTTGGTTACTACATGATTCCATATGTGTTATTTCATAGTTTTGATGTCTTCACTATTATTCTACAATGTAGAAAATAGTAAAAAAAAAAAAAAAAACTTTGAATGAGTAGGTTTGTCCAAACTTTGACTGGTAGTGTAGTTGTCGTGTTAGTATTCTTCAGACACAACCACAATGAGACCGTGAAGCATGGAGGAGGAGGTGTGATGGTGCTCATTACCTTTCTGATGCAGGCCCTTCTTCTCATAGAGGATGATGAGCTCGCTGTACTTGTGGGCCTTCTTCAGGATGTACTCACTCTCCTCAATGTGACAGTGATTATTATCCAGACGCAACAGAGGGGACACCAGGGCCACGTTGGTCTGGAGAGAGGAGAGAGACACTAGATTAACAGAGGGGACACCAGGGGCCACGTTGGTCTGGAGAGAGGAGAGAGACACTAGATTAACAGAGGGGACACGTTGGTCTGGAGAGAGACACTAGATTAACAGAGGGGACACCAGGGGCCACGTTGGTCTGGAGAGAGGAGAGAGACACTAGATTAACACAGGGGACACGTTGGTCTGGAGAGAGACACTAGATTAACACGGGGGACACCAGGGGCCACGTTGGTCTGGAGAGAGACACTAGATTAACACAGGGGACACCAGGGGCCACGTTGGTCTGGAGAGAGGAGAGAGACACTAGCTAGATTAACACAGGGGACACCAGGGGCCACGTTGGTCTGGAGAGAGGAGAGATTAACACGGGGGACACCAGGGGCCACGTTGGTCTGGAGAGAGACACTAGATTAACACAGGGGACACCAGGGGCCACGTTGGTCTGGAGAGAGGAGAGAGACACTAGATTAACACGGGGGACACCAGGGGCCACGTTGGTCTGGAGAGAGGAGAGAGACACTAGATTAACACAGGGGACACCAGGGGACACGTTGGACTAGATTAACACAGGGGACACCAGGGGCCACGTTGGTCTGGAGAGAGGAGAGAGACACTAGATTAACAGAGGGGCCACGTTGGTCTGGAGAGAGGAGAGAGACACTAGATTAACAGAGGGGACACCAGGGGCCACGTTGGTCTGGAGAGAGGAGAGAGACACTAGATTAACACAGGGGATACCAGGGGCCACGTTGGTCTGGAGAGAGACACTAGATTAACAGAGGGGACACCAGGGGCCACGTTGGTCTGGAGAGAGGAGAGAGACACTAGATTAACACAGGGGATACCAGGGGCCACGTTGGTCTGGAGAGAGACACTAGATTAACACAGGGGACACCAGGGGCCACGTTGGTCTGGAGAGAGACACTAGATTAACACAGGGGACACCAGGGGCCACGTTGGTCTGGAGAGAGGAGAGAGACACTAGATTAACAGAGGGGACACCAGGGGCCACGTTGGTCTGGAGAGACACGAGATTAAACATAAGCAATATAAAACTCATCTTATTTCTGAAGAAGGACTAAGGAATGAGTTTGTTGAGCTGGTTTTAGGGACACAGATGAAGACTAGTCCTGGACTAAAAAGCACACTCAATTTGGGCAGTACGTCTGAGGGATCCATACGTACATTAAGGTACCATTACAATGGAATGGGGAGTACGTCTGAGGGATCCATTCGTACATTAAGGTAGCATTACAATGGAATGGGGAGTACGTCTGAGGGATCCATACGTACATTAAGGTAGCATTACAATGGAATGGGCAGTACGTCTGAGGGATCCATACGTACATGCAGGTAGCATTACAATGGAATGGGGAGTACGTCTGAGGGATCCATACGTACATTAAGGTAGCATTACAATGGAATGGGGAGTACGTCTGAGGGATCCATACGTACATTAAGGTAGCATTACAATGGAATGGGGAGTACGTCTGAGGGATCCATACGTACATTAAGGTAGCATTACAATGGAATGGGGAGTACGTCTGAGGGATCCATACGTACATTAAGGTAGCATTACAATGGAATGGGGAGTACGTCTGAGGGATCCATACGTACATTAAGGTAGCATTACAATGGAATGGGGAGTACGTCTGAGGGATCCATACGTACCATGCAGGTAGCATTACAATGGAATGGGGAGTACGTCTGAGGGATCCATACGTACCATGCAGGTAGCATTACAATGGAATGGGCAGTACGTCTGAGGGATCCATACGTACCATGCAGGTAGCATTACAATGGAATGGGGAGTACGTCTGAGGGATCCATACGTACCATGCAGGTAGCATTACAATGGAATGGGCAGTACGTCTGAGGGATCCATACGTACCATGCAGGTAGCATTACCATGGAATGGGGAGTACGTCTGAGGGATCCATACGTACATGCAGGTAGCATTACAATGGAATGGGGAGTACGTCTGAGGGATCCATACGTACATGCAGGTAGCATTACAATGGAATGGGCAGTACGTCTGAGGGATCCATACGTACCATGTAGGTAGCATTACAACGGAATGGGCAGTACGTCTGAGGGATCCATACGTACATGCAGGTAGCATTACAATGGCATGGGGGGTACGTCTGAGGGATCCATACGTACATTAAGGTAGCATTACAACGGAATGGGGAGTACGTCTGAGGGATCCATACGTACCATGCAGGTAGCATTACAATGGAATGGGGAGTACGTCTGAGGGATCCATACGTACATGCAGGTAGCATTACAATGGAATGGGGAGTACGTCTGAGGGATCCATACGTACATGCAGGTAGCATTACAATGGAATGGGCAGTACGTCTGAGGGATCCATACGTACCATGCAGGTAGCATTACAATGGAATGGGGAGTACGTCTGAGGGATCCATACGTACCATGCAGGTAGCATTACAATGGAATGGGGAGTACGTCTGAGGGATCCATACGTACATGCAGGTAGCATTACAATGGAATGGGGAGTACGTCTGAGGGATCCATACGTACATGCAGGTAGCATTACAATGGAATGGGCAGTACGTCTGAGGGATCCATACGTACCATGCAGGTAGCATTACAATGGAATGGGGAGTACGTCTGAGGGATCCATACGTACCATGCAGGTAGCATTACAATGGAATGGGGAGTACGTCTGAGGGATCCATACGTACATGCAGGTAGCATTACAATGGAATGGGGAGTACGTCTGAGGGATCCATACGTACATTAAGGTAGCATTACAACGGAATGGGGAGTACGTCTGAGGGATCCATACGTACCATGCAGGTAGCATTACAATGGAATGGGGAGTACGTCTGAGGGATCCATACGTACCATGCAGGTAGCATTACAATGGAATGGGGAGTACGTCTGAGGGATCCATACGTACCATGCAGGTAGCATTACAATGGAATGGGTAGTACGTCTGAGGGATCCATACGTACCATGCAGGTAGCATTACAATGGAATGGGGAGTACGTCTGAGGGATCCATACGTACCATGCAGGTAGCATTACAATGGAATGGGGAGTACGTCTGAGGGATCCATACGTACCATGCAGGTAGCATTACAATGGAATGGGGAGTACGTCTGAGGGATCCATACGTACATGCAGGTAGCATTACAATGGAATGGGGAGTACGTCTGAGGGATCCATACGTACCATGCAGGTAGCATTACAATGGAATGGGGAGTACGTCTGAGGGATCCATACGTACCATGCAGGTAGCATTACAATGGAATGGGGAGTACGTCTGAGGGATCCATACGTACCATGCAGGTAGCATTACAATGGAATGGGGAGTACGTCTGAGGGATCCATACGTACATGCAGGTAGCATTACAATGGAATGGGGAGTACGTCTGAGGGATCCATACGTACATGCAGGTAGCATTACAATGGAATGGGGAGTACGTCTGAGGGATCCATACGTACCATGCAGGTAGCATTACAATGGAATGGGGAGTACGTCTGAGGGATCCATACGTACCATGCAGGTAGCATTACAATGGAATGGGGAGTACGTCTGAGGGATCCATACGTACCATGCAGGTAGCATTACAATGGAATGGGGAGTACGTCTGAGGGATCCATACGTACCATGCAGGTAGCATTACAATGGAATGGGCAGTACGTCTGAGGGATCCATACGTACATGCAGGTAGCATTACAATGGAATGGGGAGTACGTCTGAGGGATCCATACGTACATGCAGGTAGCATTACAATGGAATGGGGAGTACGTCTGAGGGATCCATACGTACCATGCAGGTAGCATTACAATGGAATGGGCAGTACGTCTGAGGGATCCATACGTACCATGCAGGTAGCATTACAATGGAATGGGGAGTACGTCTGAGGGATCCATACGTACCATGCAGGTAGCATTACAATGGAATGGGGAGTACGTCTGAGGGATCCATACGTACCATGCAGGTAGCATTACAATGGAATGGGGAGTACGTCTGAGGGATCCATACGTACATGCAGGTAGCATTTGAGCAGCGATGTGTCGATGATCTGCAGGAGTTTCTTCCTGCTCTTGATGGTGGGAATTCCTTCCATGAGGGGAGACGGCGTGGACGGGTTCGAGTCATTCAGCTGCTTCACCAGGTGACTGCGTTTCTGGAACACACACATCACATCATCAGGGTTTCTCCTGGACCGTAAAGGGGCTGAGGTGGGTGGGGGGGGCAATTGGCACAGGAATATTTAAGGAGACAATTTTAGAGGTCCCTAATCTTGGCGGTGAAGATAAATTTGAGCATTTTTAAAGCTAATTTCCTGAAATTCTATGCATTTTGCCATGGATAATTCTGTGTTATCTTGCTCAGACATAACATCAATACTGCTAAATTCATAACTATAATCAACACGGCTAAATTCATAACTATAATCAACACGGCTAAATTCATAACTATAATCAACACGGCTAAATTCATAACTATAATCAACACGGCTAAATTCATTATTTTGTGAATTTTCAATTCTCCCTGACCGTATAGTTTTTATTTTGGTGATTAAGAAACAAGAAATGATGATTTAAAAATAACTATTAGGTCCATTATCTTTCTAGATAATTTATCTGCTTCTAGTCGTCCAGGTTTACACTGAAACCGTTATTCCATCACAAATTATGATGTTTGTTTTTACACTGTTTGGATTTAGGCGGCCCACCCAAGGATTACAAACGGCAGACAAATCCCTGTCCAGCAGCATAACGTCCTGCAGGTTAATTACAATATTATGTGGATATGAATCAAGCCAGCAGTGGGCTGCATGGTGCTATGCTGCTGGTACATTCACCCTGAGACAACACAGAGACAAGCCAGGACTGCATGGTGCTATGCTGCTGGTACATTCACCCTGAGACAACACAGAGACAAGCCAGGACTGCAGGGTGCTATGCTGCTGGTACATTAACATTCACCCTGAGACAACACAGAGACAAGCCAGGACTGCAGGGTGCTATGCTGCTGGTACATTAACATTCACCCTGAGACAACACAGAGACAAGCCAGGACTGCATGGTGCTATGCTGCTGGTACATTCACCCTGAGACAACACAGAGACAAGCCAGCAGTGGACTGCAGGGTGCTATGCTGCTGGTACATTAACATTCACCCTGAGACAACACAGAGACAAGCCAGGGCTGCATGGTGCTATGCTGCTGGTACATTCACCCTGAGACAACACAGAGACAAGCCAGCAGTGGACTGCAGGGTGCTATGCTGCTGGTACATTAACATTCACCCACCTGTGTCAGGTAGTCTATGAGCGCGAGGTGAGCCTTCTCCAGCTCTGCTCCAGACAGACTGGGCAGAGGGTTGGGGTAGTGCAGCTGTTTACGGTAGTCAGCGGGGAGCAGGTCGGGATACAGACCAATCACATGGGTGGGATCTGTTGGAGGGAGGTACAGCGTTACTATGGTTACGTTATTGTCCTATTCCCTATATAGTGCACTACTGTTGACCAGGGCCCTATATAGTACTCTACTGTTGACCAGGACCCTATATAGTACTCTACTGTTGACCAGGGCCCTATATAGTACTCTACTGTTGACCAGGGCCCTATATAGTACTCTACTGTTGACCAGGACCCTATATAGTACTCTACTGTTGACCAGGGCCCTATATAGTACTCTACTGTTGACCAGGGCTCTATATAGTACTCTACTGTTGACCAGGACCCTATATAGTACTCTACTGTTGACCAGGGCTCTATATAGTACTCTACTGTTGACCAGGGCCCTATATAGTAGTCTACTGTTGACCAGGGCTCTATATAGTACTCTACTGTTGACCAGGACCCTATATAGTACTCTACTGTTGACCAGGGCTCTATATAGTACTCTACTGTTGACCAGGGCCCTATATAGTAGTCTACTGTTGACCAGGACCCTATATAGTACTCTACTGTTGACCAGGACCCTATATAGTACTCTACTGTTGACCAGGACCCTATATAGTACTCTACTGTTGACCAGGACCCTATATAGTACTCTACTGTTGACCAGGGCTCTATATAGTACTCTACTGTTGACCAGGACCCTATATAGTACTCTACTGTTGACCAGGACCCTATATAGTACTCTACTGTTGACCAGGGCCCTATATAGTACTCTCCTGTTGACCAGGGCCCTATATAGTATACCGTTGACCAGGACCCTATATAGTACTCTCCTGTTGACCAGGACCCTATATAGTACTCTCCTGTTGACCAGGACCCTATATAGTAGTCTACTGTTGACCAGGACCCTATATACTACTCTACTGTTGACCAGGGCCCTATATACTACTCTACTGTTGACCAGGGCCCTATATACTACTCTACTGTTGACCAGGACCCTATATAGTACTCTACTGTTGACCAGGACCCTATATAGTACTCTACTGTTGACCAGGACCCTATATAGTACTCTACTGTTGACCAGGACCCTATATAGTACTCTACTGTTGACCAGGACCCTATTCCCTATATAGTACTCTACTGTTGACCAGGACCCTATATAGTACACTACTGTTGACCAGGGCCCTATTCCCTATATAGTACACTACTGTTGACCAGGGCCCTATATAGAACATTAATGTTGACCAGAGCCCTATTCCCTATATAGTACACTACTGTTGACCAGGGCCCTATATAGAACACTACTGTTGACCAGGGCCCTGTTCCCTATATAGTACACTACTGTTGACCAGGGCCCTATTCCCTATATAGTACACTACTGTAGACCAGGGCCCTATTCCCTATTTAGTACACTACTGTTGACCAGGGCCCTATTCCCTATATAGTACACTACTGTTGACCAGGGCCCTATTCCCTATATAGTACACTACTGTTGACCAGGGCCCTATTCCCTATATAGAACACTACTGTTGACCAGAGCCCTATTCCCTATATAGTACACTACTGTTGACCAGGGCCCTATATAGAACACTACTGTTGACCAGAGCCCTATTCTCTATATAGTACACTACTGTTGACCAGGGCCCTATATAGTACACTACTGTTGACCAGGGCCCTATATAGTACACTACTGTTGACCAGGGCCCTATTCCCTATATAGTACACTACTGTTGACCAGGGCCCTATTCCCTATATAGTACACTACTGTTGACCAGGGCCCTATTCCCTATATAGTATACTACTGTTGACCAGGGCCCTATTCCCTATATAGTACACTACTGTTGACCAGGGCCCTATTCCCTATATAGTACACTACTGTTGACCAGGGCCCTATTCCCTATATAGTACACTACTGTTGACCAGGGCCCTATTCCCTATATAGTACACTACTGTTGACCAGGACCCTATTCCCTATATAGTACACTACTGTTTACCACGGCCCTATTCCCTATATAGTACACTACTTTAGACCATGACATTTAGACTCCCCTCCACTCCCAGACGACGGCGGTCAAAACCCCTCCCAGACGACGGCGGTCAAAACCCCTCCCAGACGACGGCGGTCAAAACCCCTCCCAGACGACGGCGGTCAAAACCCCTCCCAGACGACGGCGGTCAAAACCCCTCCCAGACGACGGCGGTCAAAACCCCTCCCAGACGACGGCGGTCAAAACCCCTCCCAGACGACGGCGGTCAAAACCCCTCCCAGACGACGGCGGTCAAAACCCCTCCCAGACGACGGCGGTCAAAACCCCTCCCAGACGACGGCGGTCAAAACCCCTCCCAGACGACGGCGGTCAAAACCCCTCCCAGACGACGGCGGTCAAAACCCCTCCCAGACGACGGCGGTCAAAACCCCTCCCCTCCCAGACGACGGCGGTCAAAACCCCTCCCCTCCCAGACGACGGCGGTTAAAACCCCTCCCCTCCCAGACGACGGCGGTTAAAACCCCTCCCCTCCCAGACGACGGCGGTCAAAACCCCTCCCCTCCCAGACGACGGCGATCAAAACCCCTCCCCTCCCAGACGACGGCGATCAAAACCCCTCCCCTCCCAGACGACGGCGGTCAAAACCCCTCCCAGACGACGGCGGTCAAAACCCCTCCCAGACGACGGCGGTCAAAACCCCTCCCAGACGACGGCGGTCAAAACCCCTCCCCTCCCAGACGACGGCGGTTAAAACCCCTCCCCTCCCAGACGACGGCGGTCAAAACCCCTCCCCTCCCAGACGACGGCGGTCAAAACCCCTCCCCTCCCAGACGACGGCGATCAAAACCCCTCCCCTCCCAGACGACGGCGGTCAAAACCCCTCCCCTCCCAGACGACGGCGGTCAAAACCCCTCCCCTCCCAGACGACGGCGGTTAAAACCTCACCTGTGCCGAGCTTAGCGAACACCTGCATGGAGTCATCGAACCTCTTCTGACAGAACAGATTGAAGGCATAGAGATTCTGGATGTGATGAATCTGCTGTCTCTTGTCTCCTTCCACATCGTCCTTCATATTCTGCAAACCAAAGCAGGACACAACTGTCAGAGAGTCCATGATTTGAGTCTTTGAATGATGGAAGGAAAACTGTCCAGTTTGAGAGTTTGTTGCAGGTCGCTCCAGTCGCTAGCTGCAGCGAAACTGAAAAGACGAGCGACCCAGCCATGTGTGTGCTTTGGGGACCTTTAACAGGATGTGACTGGCAGGTGCAGAAGTTATAAAACGCTGTGTTATCCTAGATGAATCCATGTGTTTGTGGCTAGAATTGTATTTTGTTTTTAAACGGTCTTTGTCAGCGGTAGTTCATCCAACTCACGGCCAGTTGCAGGGCCAGTTCAAACTGCTTGTCCTGTAGTAACTGTTTGATCTGGCTGGCGATGGACACAGGTACCAGGCGCCACACAAAATGGTTGCTGGCAACGTACACTATATTGGGCCTGAGACAGACGGGGGGGGGGGGGGGGGGGGGGGGGGAGAGAGAACAAGGGAGAGATAGTTATTCATTACAACAGTGTGTGATGGTTGACAGAGAAATGTTCTAAGGAATACATTATGGAATACATTAGAGTCTGTTTAATTGAAGCTATATTTAATGATATAGTTTTAGTTGAAATAAAGAACTATAACAGCGGGACATCTGATCGGAGTAACTCTGGTTTCCATTTCAGGCGGTTCACTGGGAAACCAGCTGGCTTTGTGTCCCTCGTTTCAAAACATCACCGGAGAGGATTCTGTTGACCCGGTAGGGTGATCGGGCCGGGCCGGTAGGGTGATCGGGCCGGTGGGGTGATCGGGCCGGTGGGGTGATCGGGCCGGTGGGGTGATCGGGCCGGTAGGGTAATCGGGCCGGTAGGGTAATCGGGCCGGTAGGGTAATCATAGGGGTAGTATTAGAGAACAATATCTGGGCTGAGATCCACAGAGTCTCAGAGTGTTGATCTAGGATCAGTTTTGCCCTTTAGATCATATTGAGTCAGACTATACGTATAGATCCCAGATCATATTGAGTCAGACTATACGTATAGATCCCAGATCATATTGAGTCAGACTATACGTATAGATCCCAGATCATATTGAGTCAGACTATACGTATAGATCCCAGATCATATTGAGTCAGACTATACGTATAGATCCCAGATCATATTGAATCAGACTATACGTATAGATCCCAGATCATATTGAGTCAGACTATACGTATAGATCCCAGATCATATTGAGTCAGACTATACGTATAGATCCCAGATCATATTGAGTCAGACTATACGTATAGATCCCAGATCATATTGAGTCAGACTATATGTATAGATCCCAGATCATATTGAGTCAGACTATATGTATAGATGATATTGAATCAGACTATACGTATAGATCCCAGATCATATTGAGTCAGACTATACGTATAGATCCCAGATCATATTGAGTCAGACTATACGTATAGATCCCAGATCATATTGAGTCAGACTATACGTATAGATCCCAGATCATATTGAGTCAGACTATACGTATAGATCCCAGATCATATTGAGTCAGACTATACGTATAGATCCCAGATCATATTGAGTCAGACTATACGTATAGATCCCAGATCATATTGAGTCAGACTATACGTATAGATCCCAGATCATATTGAATCAGACTATACGTATAGATCCCAGATCATATTGAATCAGACTATACGTATAGATCCCAGATCATATTGAGTCAGACTATACGTATAGATCCCAGATCATATTGAGTCAAACTATATGTATAGATCCCAGATCATATTGAGTCAAACTATATGTATAGATCCCAGATCATATTGAGTCAGACTATACGTATAGATCCCAGATCATATTGAATCAGACTATATGTATAGATCATATTGAATCAGACTATACGTATAGATCCCAGAGCATATTGAATCAGACTATATGTATAGATCCCAGATGATCTCTCCTACTCTGAGACGCTCTGATCTGTATAGTGCGATAGCATAATCACCCAGCTGATGTGATGAATCGTGGTCTCTGCAGCTCCACACTCTGGATCAGCAGTCTGGGTTCAAAGGTCCTGATCTCCACATAGCGGGGCAGGACAGCTATGATGTAGGGGGACTGATGTTCTGAGAGAGAGACAGAGAGCTATGATGTAGAGGGGCTGTTGCTCAGAGAGAGAGACATACATTTTCACTGAAAATGTACTGAGCAAATGTCAAATTGGCTTTTTAACAAATTTCCGTACGACAGACCACATATTCACCCTGCACATCCTAAATGACAAACAAACCAAAACAAAGGCAAAGTCTTCTCATGCTTTGTTGATTTCCAAAAAGCTTTAGACTCAATTTGGCATGAGGGTCTGCTGTACAAATTGATGGAAAGTGGTGATGGGGGAAAAACATACGACATTATAAAACACATGTACACAAACAACAAGTGTGCGGTTAAAAATAGGCAAAAAAACAAATTTCTTCCCACAGGGCTGTGGAATGAGACAGGGATGCAGCTTGAGCCCCACCCTCTTCAACATATATATCAACTAATTGGCGCGGGCACTAGAACAGTCTGCAGCACACAGCCTCACCTGCTAGAATCTGAAGTCAAATGTCTACTGTTTGCTGATGATCTGGTGCTTCTGTCACCAACTAAGGAGGGCCCTTTATGGTTGTGAGGTCTGGGGTCCACTCACCAAGCAACAATTCACAAATGGGACAAACACCAAATTGAGACCCTGCATGCAGAATTCTGTAAAAATATCCTTTGGATAAGAGAAGACAGGCTATGTGCACACGGCCCACAAACCTGGACTGGTCGCATCTCAGGCCAAAAAAAGACAGCTTTACATTGTGTTCCCCAGCTAGACTTGCCAAACTCAAACTGACAACATAGCACATCCAATCTTGGTTCAGCCAAAACCCTTGTATAATTTGGTCAGATGCTCATGTTTACAATGTCAAGTCAACAAGAGATTACAGCAGTGCTACTGTATGTGTTGTAACTGTAAAGTAATGGCATTTACACACAGTTCAAAATATAAGTACAAAAAATATTTACTTTAAGTGAGGGAGAATGATTAAGAGAGGAGGAGAGTTAACAGGGACGGGAGGAGAGTTAACCGGAGTCTCTGTGACAGAAAGAGAGGAGACAGAAAGAGAGGAGACAGAAAGAGAGGAGACAGGAAGAGAGGAGACAGGAAGAGAGGAGACAGGAAGAGAGGAGACAGGAAGAGAGGAGACAGGAAGAGAGGAGACAGGAAGAGAGGAGACAGGAAGAGAGGAGACAGGAAGAGAGGAGACAGGAAGAGAGGAGACAGGAAGAGAGGAGACAGGAAGAGAGGAGACAGGAAGAGAGGAGACAGGAAGAGAGGAGACAGGAAGAGAGGAGACAGGAAGAGAGGAGACAGGAAGAGAGGAGACAGGAAGAGAGGAGACAGGAAGAGAGGAGACAGGAAGAGAGGAGACAGGAAGAGAGGAGACAGGAAGAGAGGAGACAGGAGTCTCTGTGACAGGAAGAGAGGAGACAGGAGTCTCTGTGACAGGAAGAGAGGAGACAGGAGTCTCTGTGACAGGAAAAGAGGAGACAGGAGTCTCTGTGACAGGAAGAGAGGAGACAGGAGTCTCTGTGACAGGAAGAGAGGAGACAGGAGTCTCTGTGACAGGAAGAGAGGAGACAGGAGTCTCTGTGACAGGAAGAGAGGAGACAGGAAGAGAGGAGACAGGAGTCTCTGTGACAGGAAGAGAGTTAACAGGAGTCTCTGTGACAGGAAGAGAGTTAACAGGAGTCTCTGTGACAGGAAGAGAGTTAACAGGAGTCTCTGTGACAGGAATAGAGTTAACAGGAGTCTCTGTGACAGGAAGAGAGTTAACAGGAGTCTGTCTAAAATAAAAGTCCCGCAAAACCAATTCAAAGATGGCGCCATGCTGGACGGTATAATAGTTTATTGTAATAGCATTTGCCCAAGAACACGAAGGTAACCTTCCTAAATGACTACCGACCCGTAGCACTCACGTCTGTAGCCATGAAGTGCTTTGAAAGGCTGGTCTTGGCTCACATCAACACCATCATCCCAGAAACCTTAGACCCACTCCAATTTGCATACCGCCCCAACAGATCCACAGATGATGCAATCTCTAATGCACTCCACACTGCCCTTTCCCACCTGGACAAAAGGAACATCTATGTGAGAATGCTGTTCATTGACTACAGCTCATCGTTCAACACCATAGTGCCCTCAAAGCGCATCACTAAGCTAAGGACCCTGGGACTAAACACCTCCCTCTGCAACTGGATCCTGGACTTCCTGACGCGCCCCCCCCCCCCCCCCCCAGGTGGTAAGGGTAGGTAGCAACACATCTGCCACGCTGATCCTCAACACTGGAGCCCCTCAAGGGTGTGTACTTAGTCCCCTCCTGTACTCCCTGTTCACCCACGACTGCATGGCCAGGCACGACTCCAACACCATCATTAAGATTGCAGACGACACAACAGTGGTAGGCCTGATCACCGACAACGACGAGACAGCCTATAGGGAGGAGGTCAGAGACCTGGCCAGGTGGTGCCAGAATAACAACCTCTCCCTTAATGTGAACAAGACA
Source organism: Salvelinus fontinalis (assembly GCF_029448725.1). Lineage (NCBI taxonomy): Eukaryota > Metazoa > Chordata > Actinopteri > Salmoniformes > Salmonidae > Salvelinus > Salvelinus fontinalis. The sequence goes on from NC_074680.1 coordinate 48,370,943, forward strand.
AAGGAGATGATTGTGGACTACAGGAAAAGGAGGACGGAGCACGCCCCTATTCTCATCGTCGGGGCTGTAGTGGAGCAGGTTGAGACCTTTAAGTTCCTTGGTGTCCACATCAACAACAAACTATCATGGTCCCAACACACCAAGACAGTCGTGAAGAGGGCACGGCAAAACCTATTCACCCTCAGGAGACTGAAAAGATTTGGCATGGGTCTCCAGATACTCAAAAGGTTCTACAGCCACACCATCGAGAGCATCCTGAACGGTTGCATCACCGCCTGGTACGGCAATTGCTCGGCCTCCGACCTCAAGGCACGACAGAGGGTAAAGCGTACGGCCCAGTACATCACTGGGGCTAAGCTGCCTGCCATCCAAGACCTCTATACCAGACGGTGTCAGAGAAAGGTACTAAAAATTGTCAAAGACCCCAGCCACCCCAGTCATAGACTGTTCTCTCTACTATCGCACGGCAAGCGTTACCGGAGTGCCAAGTCTAGGACAAAAAGGCTTCTCAACATTTTTTACCCCCAACCCCAAGACTACTTTAGACCAGGCCACAGAGGCCCATATTTAGGGTGCCATTTGGGACACAGAGGGGTATTACACAAACGTAAAGGAGTCAGTGTTAGTACCCATTGCGATGGGGATGTCGGTCCAGTTGAGAGCACACTTCTGAGTGCAGACCCCCTCCTCGTTGAGCACCACCGTGAGGTCATCCTGGCCCACCGCCACCTTCCCATCAGCCAGAGGGACCACCAGGGGCTCCAGCTGCTTCCCCGTGGGGAAGAGCTCCTTGATGGAACCACGCCCATCCACCTGGAGGACACCGAAAGATAGAGACACACAGACAGACAGACAGACAGACAGACAGAGACACAGACAGACAGACAGACAGACAGAGACACAGACAGACAGACAGACAGACAGACAGAGACACAGACAGACAGACAGACAGACAGACAGAGACACAGACAGACAGACAGACAGACAGACAGACAGAGACACAGACAGACAGACAGACAGACAGAGACACAGACAGACAGACAGACAGACAGACAGACAGAGACACAGACAGACAGACAGACAGACAGAGACACAGACAGACAGACAGACAGACAGACAGACAGAGACACAGACAGACAGACAGACAGACAGACAGAGACACAGACAGACAGACAGACAGACAGAGACACAGACAGACAGAGACACAGACAGACAGACAGACAGAGACACAGACAGAGACACAGAGACAGACAGACAGAGACACAGAGACAGACAGACAGAGACACAGAGACAGACAGACACAGAGAGACAGACAGAGAGCGACAGACAGAGAGAGACAGAGAGCGACACAGAGAGAGACAGAGAGCGACACAGAGAGAGACAGAGAGCGACAGACAGAGACACAGACAGAGACACAGAGACACAGACAGACACACAGAGACACAGACAGACACACAGAGACACAGACAGACACACAGAGACACAGACAGACACACAGAGACACAGACAGACACACAGAGACACAGACAGACAGACAGAGACACAGACAGACAGACAGAGACACAGACAGACAGACAGACAGAGACACAGAGACAGACAGACACACAGAGACAGACAGACACAGAGACAGAGAGACACAGACAGAGAGACACAAACAGAGAGAGATGATAAGGCACCAAATGGAATAAAAACACACTCATTTTGGTTTTATGTTTCAAAACGTTTCTCTACAGTGTGCCCTACTGAACACAACCCAGGAGCGGCTGAAGGATAACAAGGACTCTGCAACATTGGTGGTTCATACGCGTCATCGAACTTCATTCTGTCACGTCTGCAGTAAAACATTAAATACACACAGTTGAGTGTGTTCTGTCATGTGCCAAACTGACCCGGATGAGGTAGTAGTCCCTCTTGAACCCGACACAGATGGAGTTTTGACACCAGGCCATAGACTTCGGGATGTCCGGAGCAGAAAAGTCCCCCTGACAGACAAACAAACACTAATAAGGTTAATTCCTTTAGGATTAACAATATCCCTCTAAAACAAGGTTTGTTTATCCTGCCATTATAGCAGTCCACTCACACCTCCCACCCCCCCATTTCACCTCCCTCATCGTCTCACCTGCGGCTCGTAGAGCTCCCCGTCTCACCTGCGGCTCGTAGAGCTCCCCGTCTCACCTGCGGCTCGTAGAGCTCCCCGTCTCACCTGCGGCTCGTAGAGCTCCCCGTCTCACCTGCGGCTCGTAGAGCTCCCCGTCTCACCTGCGGCTCGTAGAGCTCCCCGTCTCACCTGCGGCTCGTAGAGCTCCCCGTCTCACCTGCGGCTCGTAGAGCTCCCCGTCTCACCTGCGGCTCGTAGAGCTCCCCGTCTCACCTGCGGCTCGTAGAGCTCCCCGTCTCACCTGCGGCTCGTAGAGCTCCCCGTCTCACCTGCGGCTCGTAGAGCTCCCGTCTCACCTGCGGCTCGTAGAGCTCCCCGTCTCACCTGCGGCTCGTAGAGCTCCCGTCTCACCTGCGGCTCGTAGAGCTCCCGTCTCACCTGCGGCTCGTAGAGCTCCCCGTCTCACCTGCGGCTCATAGAGCTCCCGTCTCACCTGCAGCTCGTAGAACTCTCTGTCCTTCCAGTAGTACAGCTGAAGCTTCTTCTTCACAGCAACACACATCCTCAGCTGGGCTTCTCCCGAGGGGGACTGCTGCAAGGAAGAAGAAGAAGATCTATTCGTCCATTTTTCACAAAGGAAACCGATTTTACAGGAGCTACAGATAAATAGAAATCAGTGGTTCACGTCAAAAAAAAAACATTTACAAAACTATGTGGTCATCTCACCTGCAGGTCACAGGCGAAGAGCGTTGCCCCTTTGGCCTTGGAGACCACAGTAATCTGCTGGAAGGTCAAAAGGTCATGTACATGGATGTTGTTCTCTGTAGGGGGGAGAGAACGGTACACACACACACACACACACAAGCAATATTTGAAAAACATAGGACCTATGGATTACTGAGATGAACAACCACATGTTCCAGTTGACAACACACGCGCTTGTTTGCTGAAGAGGATATGCGTTTCACCTACCTAACAGACTGATGAGGACCTTGTACTGAGACACGACAAACAGCTGTGAGGAGGAGAGACAAGGAGGTGTGAACTTCAAATCTTATTGGTCACATACACACGTTTAGCGGGTGTTATTGCGGGTGTCGTGAAAAACGCTTGTGTTTTCCCAGCTCCCAACAGGGCAGTAGTATCTAACGATTCACAACAACACACACAAATCTAAAAATAGAAGAATGGAATTAAGAAATATATAAAATATTAGATCGAGCAACGTCAGTGACATTCACCAAAATACAGTAGAACAGAATACAGTAAAAAACATATGAGATGAGTAAAGCAAATATATGTAAACATTATTAAAGTGACTTGTGATCTATTTATTAAAGTGGCCAGTGATTTCTAGTCTATGTTGACAGCAGGACAACGGTAAAATAAGTGCCGGATATAAGGACGGGTCGTAAGCTCTTTCCAGAGCTTGATATCGAGATTCCTTGTTGTCGTCGTCAATCGAGTGGTCACGTGTTGTTGTCGTCAATCGAGCGGTCACGTGTTGTTGTCGTCAATCGAGCGGTCACGTGTTCAATCTGTGGTATGAACTGTATCCCCTGAGTTGTACTCATATAGAGAGGGAGGAGGCTAATGGGGGGCTAAGCTAGCTACTCATATAGAGAGGGAGGAGGCTAATGGGGGGCTAAGCTAGCTACTCATATAGAGAGGGAGGAGGCTAATGGGGGGCTAAGCTAGCTACTCATATAGAGAGGGAGGAGGCTAATGGGGGGGCTAAGCTAGCTACTCATATAGAGAGGGAGGAGGCTAATGGGGGGCTAAGCTAGCTACTCATATAGAGAGGGAGGAGGCTAATGGGGGCTAAGCTAGCTACTCATATAGAGAGGGAGGAGGCTAATGGGGGGCTAAGCTAGCTACTCATATAGAGAGGGAGGAGGCTAATGGGGGGCTAAGCTAGCTACTCATATAGAGAGGGAGGACACTAATGGGGGGCTAAGCTAGCACAAACGCAAACACACACACCTAATCCTTGTCAGTCATTGTCATACCATATTTGGCTTGACAATGACAGCAACTGAACCAGGTTAGGATAATGGAGTGTCTACTATATTTCTTTAAAATCTGACAGACCCTCATTTTAAATAAATAAAAATGACTGTCACATCAACAGAATGTGAAGTCTCATCCGGACTAAATTACCTGCTGGATCTTCTTGGAGAAGTTCTTGTTGGACTTCTCCAGAGTCACCTCAAACCGGTTGCTACCTATGAGGAAGAGAGAGAGATAGCAGGTGTTTCAAACGAGGAAACATCCTACAGAATGATAGGGGGGGGAGAACACAATGACACCGGAAACTATGCTTGTAGACGTCAAACACACACATACAAATAGACAGGGCCCTGGGACACACGTACAAATAGACAGGGCCCTGGGACACACAATACAACTAGACAGGGCCCTGGGACACACGTACAAATAGACAGGGCCCTGGGACACACATACAAATAGACAGGGCCCTGGGACACACATACAAATAGACAGGGCCCTGGGACACACATACAAATAGACAGGGCCCTGGGACACACGTACAAATAGACAGGGCCCTGGGACACACGTACAAATAGACAGGGCCCTGGGACACACAATACAACTAGACAGGGCCCTGGGACACACAATACAACTAGACAGGGCCCTGGGACACACAATACAACTAGACAGGGCCCTGGGACACACAATACAACTAGACAGGGCCCTGGGACACACAATACAACTAGACAGGGCCCTGGGACACACATACAAATAGACAGGGCCCTGGGACACACGTACAACTAGACAGGGCCCTGGGACACACGTACAACTAGACAGGGCCCTGGGACACACATACAAATAGACAGGGCCCTGGGACACACATACAAATAGACAGGGACACGGGACACACATACAAATAGACAGGGACACGGGACACACATACAAATAGACAGGGCCCTGGGACACGTACAACTAGACAGGGCCCTGGGACACTGACGTCTCATTCACCTGCATCCTTTTTAATCTTGTAGAGCAGGAGATGGCCTGGTTTAGTCCCTACCAGAAGCCATTCCTCTGTTATGTGATAGGGAGGAGAGAAGGTCATGATCAGTAAGTTTGACTACATCCCAAATGTAGTGCACTATGGCTCTCGTCAAAAGTAGTGCACTACGTATGGAAACACACATCACCGAGCGAAATTATATCCATGTGCAAGACAGGATTGCTTTGTTTACAAAATGTCGGTCACGTCAAAACTCATCCAAGCTAACTTTGTTACAACTAGCTGGCAAGAGTTATCAGTTGGTTATCTGGTAAACAAACCAGCCAGCTAGCTTAGTACCTACCTAGTTAACTAGTTAGGTAGTTATGGCAACAATAATTTGCTATGCTGAGCTAGCTACTGTTAGCTAACTTGCTGACATTATCAACTTACCCCAAGCCGCAAGACAGTCAATCTGAAGAGGCAGTTTCTCCAGGATAGGGACCGTTTCGTACGCGTCATGCATTGTGGAGTCTTGGTAGTTACCTAGTTGAGTTCCCGATAAATTATCAAACCAGTTGAAGATAACTGTTGTTTGGTTTTAACTAGCTATGCACTAACTCGTTAGGTCAGCCACAGTACTGTACCGTTAGTGACAATAACAAAACACTTTTGGGAAACGTTAGAAAAAGGTACGTCTGAAATGTCAAGTCCAACCCGCCGATCAAATAGTGTCTTTAATCCGTGGAGGTAACCTTAAGAGAATTCCTCTGTCATTCGTCGAAGCCATGACATCCAAACAAATAGCAAGCAAATTGATTAGCTAACTAACTTGCTATGTTAGCGAGAGGACACAAAAATGATAACGCGTTAGCAAAATTCCGTATCATCCCATGTTGGTCTTGACCGACCACTTAATACAACTTAATTGACACATAAATCTGAAAGAAGTAACTAAATATTTCTCCTACAAAATGTTCTGCTAGTCAATAAGCGAACACAAGAGATACAAAACATATATATCTGCTAACACTCAGTGGCTAGCTCCTTACTGACTCGCGTTTTGACAGGCACGTCACGTGGTCAGTACATCAGAGAGGAAGAGGCGAAGCGAGATGGAAAACTCGGCCCTAAATCTGTCTCGCCCACCAAGCTAGGGTTTTGTATGGGTGTCGAATTTGGTCAAACCCCCCAAAAAATGTAATGGTTTATTTGCTGCGTGAGGTTTATTTGATCTAATAAAAGTTTCGCAATGCTTAGGTTGTTACGAGTACACTGTTATAAATAGGACACGTGACACACCGCCAACTTTGATTTTAAAAAATTAAAAACTTTTATATCGAAGTTGTGCGTTGAGGACATGTGTTTTCATTGTCAGAGCGGCCACTCGAAAATCTAGTCAATATAATGGATAATATGTGAGTACAATCACGAGGGATGAATTATAACAAAGGTGACCCTTAACCAGCATTCTAGCACAGGGTCATAGTAGAGAATAATGAGTATCGTGACCCCCCCAAAAAATAAGGTACATTTCATTTCACATAATACTATACACATATTGTATTAAATTTGCATGATGACGAGGTTTTAATATAAACTTTAATCCCAGAATAAACAGCAAAAAAATGCATACATTAATGTAACAAAGAAATTACAACGCAGACCCACTTTACTGTACATTAGATGCTGTCCTTATTTCCTGCTAAACAAAAAAAACAATGCAGGACAATTTAACAATACAAAACCATATGTTGTCTGTCGAATAAATTACTGGGTCAGTGGACCTAGTCTGGCCACACAGGCGGTGTTTACACAGGCAGCCCGATACTGATCTTCTGCTGTGTGGCTCAGTAAATTGCACTTCGCCAGCGTTGGGGGGGGGGGGGGGGGGGGGGGTCAAATTAATTATCTTGGGAGGTGGTGGCAGAAACGGACGTAAAAAGACTCACAGTGACACATAATAATGCATTTAGCAAATAGACAAATGATAAGACTGCACTGTGTCAATACTATTATAGATAGGTGTCAATGGCAGACTGACTGAGCCACTGGGCCAAGTGACGGGGAACATCTCAAATGGAACCCTATGTGGGAGCGTCCCAAATGGAACCCTATGTGGGAGCGTCCCAAATGGAACCCTATGTGGGAGCGTCCCAAATGGAACCCTATGTGGGAGCGTCCCAAACGGAACCCTATGTGGGAGCGTCCCAAACGGAACCCTATGTGGGAGCGTCCCAAACGGAACCCTATGTGGGAGCGTCCCAAACGGAACCCTATGTGGGAGCGTCCCAAACGGAACCCTATGTGGGAGCGTCCCAAACGGAACCCTATGTGGGAGCGTCCCAAACGGAACCCTATGTGGGAGCGTCCCAAACGGAACCCTGTGTGGGAGCGTCCCAAACGGAACCCTGTGTGGGAGCGTCCCAAACGGAACCCTGTGTGGGAGCGTCCCAAACGGAACCCTGTGTGGGAGCGTCCCAAACGGAACCCTGTGTGGGAGCGTCCCAAACGGAACCCTGTGTGGGAGCGTCCCAAACGGAACCCTGTGTGGGAGCGTCCCAAACGGAACCCTGTGTGGGAGCGTCCCAAACGGAACCCTGTGTGGGAGCGTCCCAAACGGAACCCTATGTAGTGCACTACTTTTGACCAGGGCCCCATACCCTATGGGCCCTTGTCAAAAGTAGTGCACTACCCTATGGGCCCTGGTCAAAAGTAGTGCACTACAGAGGGAATAGGGAGCCATTTGGCAAAGCCGTAGAGTTTATTAGCGGCTGCATGGCGGTGCTCAAAATGAAGGAACATAAAAAAGTGTTGGACATAAATATAGGATCTAATGGGTCCCTTCATTTAACTCCATCAATGGCTGCCTCGGTGAAACCCCTCCACTCGGTCTTCATTTAACTCCATCAATGGCTGCCTCGGTGAAACCCCTCCACTCGGTCTTCATTTAACTCCATCAATGGCTGCCTCGGTGAAACCCCTCCACTCGGTCATTCCATTTTGGATCTCTCCATCTTGGTTTTCAGAATTTCCTGGGGACAAAAAGCGAGAGAAACATGTGTCCTATGAGTCTCTGTTGAATGATGGTAACACAAAATATAACTTTTGACTGAGATTTTTTTAATAGACAAAAATGTAACCGGCAGTCATTATGAGAGAAGTTCCTTATTTACCTCCTCTTCGTCAAGCATTACTGGGAGGGCTCTGCAGAGAGGGAGACAGAGATAATTGCTTATTTGTTCATGTATGATTTTTTTAAATGTACACTACCAGTCAAAAGTTTTTCAACACTTACTCATTCAAGGGTTTTTCTTTATTTTTTTACATTGCACAATAATAGTGAAGTCATAAAAACGATGATATAACACATTTGGAATCATGTAGCAACCAAAAGTTTTAAACCAAATCAAAACATTTTATATTTGAGATTCATCAAAGTAGCCACCCTTTGCCTTGATGACAGCTTTGCACACTTGGTATTCTCTAAACCAGCTTCACCTGGAATGCTTTTCCAACAGTCTTGAATGAGTTCCCACATATGCTGAGCACTTGTTGGCTGCTTTTCCTGCAGAATGCTGTGATAGCCATGCTGGTTAAGTGTGCCTTGAATTCTAAATAAATCACTGACCGTCACCAGCAAAGCCCCCCCCACACCATCACACCTCCTCCTCCAAAATGTTCCTTTCTTTCCTACTCACACATCAGCAACAGTTGTGGGAATGTTCTCCTCAACCCATTTCAGGTCTTCATCCTGAGAACAAGAGAAAGGATACATTCATTTATTTGTAAATACACAAAACAGTGTCTTGAATCAGATTGGACTGTGAAAAGATTACTAAGTTAAGTCATCAGACCCCAACCATGGATCATCAAAAAGCTGTGCTATTAAAATCTCGGACAACCCGAAGATTCCTAGATGCCCTTCCAGACTCCCTCCACCTACCCAAGGACGTCAGAGGACAAAAATCAGTTAACCACCTAACTGAGGAACTCAGTACCCTAGATGCAGTTGCACCCCTAAAAACGAAAAACATTTGTCATAAGAAACTAGCTCTCTCTGGTATACAGAAAATACCCGAGCTCTGAAGCAAGCTTCCAGAAAATTGGAACGGAAATGGCGCTACACCAAACTGGACGTCTTCCGACTAGCTTGGAAAGACAGTACCGTGCAGTATCGAAGAGCCCTCACTGCTGCTCGATCATCCTATTTTTACAACTTAATTGAGGAGAATAAGAACAAGCTAACTAAAAAACAGCATTCCCCAAGAGAGGACGCTTTCACTTCAGCAGTAATACATTCATGAACTTTGACGAAAAGATCATGATCATTAGAAAGCAAATTACGGACTCCTCTTTAAATCTGCGTATTCCTCCAAAGTTCAGTTGTCCTGAGTCTGCACAACACTCCCAGGACCTAGGATTGATGAAAATAATAATGGCCTCTAAACCTTCAAGCTGCATACTGGATCCTATTCCAACTAAACTACTGAAAGAGCTGCTTCCTGTGCTTGGCCCTCCTACGTTGAACAATAATAAATGGTTCACTATCCGGATGTGTATCAACGTCACTGAAAGTGACAGTAATAAAGCCTGCCTATATCAAATCTCCCATTCCTCTCAAAACATTTTTGAAAAAGCTGTTGCCCCAGCAACTCAGTGCCTACACGCTGACTCGGTGAGTGAGTTTATAAAGAACTGCATTGGAGATATTGTACCCACTGTGACTATTAAAACCTGCCCTAACCAGAAACCGTGGATGGATGGCTTCGGGCAAAACTGAAAGCGTGATCCGCCGCATTTAACCATGGAAACAGGTCTGGGTATATGTCTGAATATAAACAGTGTAGTAAACAGTGTCCATATACTTATATGTACATATTCTCATTCACCCCTTTAGACTTGTGTGTATTAGGTAGTTGTTGGGTAATTGTTAGATATTACTGCACGGTCAGAACTAGAAGCACAAGCATGTAACTACACTCGCATTAACATCTGCTAACCATGTGTATGTGACATCAAATTTGATTTCTGAAGACAAACAATGTATACAAAACACGTCAGTCTGGTTTTAGACCCCATCATAGCACTGTGACTGCACTTGTGAAGGTGGTAAATGACCTTTTAATGGCGTCAGACCGAGGCTCTGCATCTGTCCTCGTGCTCCTAGACATTGATACCGTCGAGACTGGAAACCCAAATTGGTCTACACGGACAAGTTCTGGCCTGGTTTAGGTCTGTCGTGGTATCAGTTTGTGGATGGTTTCTCCTCTGTCCCCTTTTCTCCCCAATTTTCGTGGTATCCAATCGCTAGTAATTACTATCTTGTCTCATCGCTACAACTCCCGTACGGGCTCGGGAGAGACGAAGGTCGAAAGCCATGCGTCCTCCGAGGCACAACCCAACCAAGCCGCACTGCTTCTTTAACACAGCGCGCCTCCAACCCGGAAGCCAGCCACACCAATGTGTCGGAGGAAACACCGTGCACCTGGCCCCCTTGGTTAGCGCGCACTGCGCCCGGCCCGCCACAGGAGTCACTGGAGCGCGATGAGACAAGGATATCCCTACCGGCCAAACCCTCCCTATCCCGGACGATGCTAGCCCAATTGTGCGTCGCCCCACGGACCTCCCGGTCGCGGCCGGCTGCGACAGAGCCTGGGGGCGAACCCAGAGACTCTGGTGGCGCAGTTAGCACTGCGATGCAGTGCCCTAGACCACTGCGCCACCCGGGAGGCCCCTGATCTCTCTTTTGACGAACATATCAAGACTGTTTCAAGTACAGATTTTTTTCTATCTACGTAACATTGCAAAAATCAGAAACTTTCTGTCCAAATGATGCAGAAAAATTAACCCATGCTTTTGTTACTTCTAGGTTAGACTACTGCAATGCTCTACTTTCCGGCTACCCGGATAAAGCACTAAATAAACTTCAGTTAGTGCTAAATACGGCTGCTACAATCTTGACTAGAACCAAAACATTTGATCATATTACTCCAGTGCTAGCCTCCCTACACTGGCTTCCTGTTAAGGCTAGGGCTGATTTCAAGGTTTACTGCTAACCTACAAAGCGTTACATGGGCTTGCCATCTTTCCTGATTTGGTCCTGCCGTACATACCTAAACGTACGCTACGGTCACAAGACGCAGGCCTCCTTATTGTCCCTAGAATTTCTAAGCAAACAGCTGGAGGCAGGGCTTTCTCCTATAAAGCTCAATTTTTATGGAATGGTCTGCTTAACCATGTGAGAGACGTAGACTCAGTCTCAACCTTTAAGTCTTTACCGAAGATTAATCTCTTCAGAAGGTCCTAAGATTGAGTGTAGTCTGGCCCAGGAGTGTGAAGGTGAACGGAAAGGCTCTGGAACAACGAACCGCCCTTGCTGTCTCTGCCTGGCCGGTTCCCCTCTCTCCACTGGGATTCTCTCCCTCTAACCCTATTACAGGTGCTGAGTCACTGGCTTACTGGTGCTCTTCCATGCCATCCCTAGGAGGGGTGCATCACTGAGTGGGTTGAGTCACTGACGTGATCTTCCTGTCCGGGTTGGCGCCCCCCTCGGGTTCGTGCCGTGGGGGAGATCTTCGTGGGCTATACTCGGCCTTGTCTCAGGGTAGTAAGTTGGTGGTTGAAGATAAATCTCTAGTGGTGTGGGGACTGTGCCTTGGCAAAGTAGGTGGGGTTATATCCTGCCTGGTTGGCCCTGTCCGGGGGTATCGTCGGATAGGGCCACAGTGTCTCCCGACCCCTCCTGTCTCAGCCTCCAGTATTTATGCTGCAGTAGTTTATGTGTCGGGGGGCGAGGGTCAGTCTGTTATATCTGGAGTATTTATCCTGTCTTATCCCGTGTCCTGTGTGAATTTAGGTATGCTCTCTCTAATTCTTTCTCTCGGATGACCTGAGCCCTAGGACCATGCCTCAGGACTACCCGGCCTGATGACTCCTTGTTTTCCCCAGTCCACCTGGTCGCGCTGCTGCTCCAGTTTCAACTGTTCTGCCGGCTGTGGAACCCTGACCTGTTCATTGGACGTGCTACCTGTCCCAGACCTGCTGTTTTAGGCTCTCTCTCTACCGTACCTGCTGTCTCTAACTCTGAATGATCGGCTATGAAAAGCCAACTGACATTTAATCCTGAGGTGCTGACCTGTTGCACCCTCTACAACCACTGTGATTAATATTATTTGACCCTGTTGGTCATCTATGAACATTTGAACATCTTGGCCATGTTCTGTTATAATCTCCACCCGGCACAGCCAGAAGAGGACTGGCCACCCCTCATAGGAAGAAACCTAGAGGGGAACCAGGCTAAGTTCCTGCCTTTCTAGAGAGTTTTTCCCAGCATTGCTTGCGGTTTGGGGTTTTAGGCTGGGTTTCTGTACAGCACTTTGTGACATCGGCTGATGTTAAAAGGGCTATATAAATACATTTTATTGATTGATCATCCCAATCATATACTAGACACTGTTGATTTTGTTGCTGCAGACAAGTAATTAACCCTCTGGGATATTATATATATGTTTTTATTGAATGAATGGACTCGCCGCTTCACTCAGTAGTATTGAATTGAACGGACTCGCCGCTTCACTCAGTAGTATTGAATTGAACGGACTCGCCGCTTCACTCAGTAGTATTGAATTGAATGGACTCGCCGTTTCACTCAGTAGTATTGAATTGAATGGACTCGCCGTTTCACTCAGTAGTATTGAATTGAACGGACTCGCCGCTTCACTCAGTAGTATTGAATTGAACGGACTCGCCGCTTCACTCAGTAGTATTGAATTGAATGGACTGACCTCTTTACTCAGTAGTTTCTGTGACTGGGATCCATTAGTCTCAGCCTTGGTGCCTCTCATCTTCATCCCCTCTGGAACAGACATGTGGAATCAGATACAGCGAGTCAGATACAGCGAGTCAGATACAGCGAGTCAGATACAGCGAGTCAGATACAGCGAGTCAGATACAGCGAGTCAGATACAGCGAGTCAGATACAGCGAGTCAGATACAGAGAGTCAGATACAGCGAGTCAGATACAGTGGCCTTCAGGAACTCTTCACTTATTCCACATTTTGTTGTGTTACAGCCTGAATTCAAATGGATTAAATCAATATTTTTCTCACAAATGGAATTACAAAAAATCTATTTAATTCATTTTTAATTCAGGCTATAACACAACTAAATGTAAGTCAAGGGGTGTAAACACTTTCTGAAGGCACTGGAGAGACCAGGGTCAGGGGTCAATTCAGGAAGTACACTGCAATTCCAATTCCAATTCTCGTCAATGCTTTCAAATAGGAAAATGTGGAATTGGAATTTGGTTTACGTTCGGAATTGACCCCAGCCCTGCTCGACTGGAATTGACCCCGGCCCTGCTAGCCTGGAACTGACCCCAACCCTGCTAGACTGGAATTGACCCCGGCCCTGCTAGACTGGAACTGACCCCAACCCTGCTAGACTGGAACTGACCCCAACCCTGCTAGACTGGAACTGACCCCAACCCTGCTAGACTGGAACTGACCCCAACCCTGCTAGACTGGAACTGACCCCAACCCTGCTAGACTGGAATTGACCCCGGCCCTGCTAGACTGGAACTGACCACAACCCTGCTAGACTGGAATTGACCCCGGCCCTGCTAGACTGGAACTGACCCCAACCCTGCTAGACTGGAATTGACCCCAGCCCTGCTAGACTGGAACTGACCCCAACCCTGCTAGACTGGAACTGACCCCAACCCTGCTAGACTGGAACTGACCCCAACCCTGCTAGACTGGAATAGACCCCAACCCTGCTAGACTGGAACTGACCCCAACCCTGCTAGACT